>NC_082402.1:19285325-19310325 GCF_031168955.1 Gadus macrocephalus
GAGAGAGGGTGGTGTATGGTGGTGTGTTGGTTGTTGCTCGGTCCTCTGAGGTGGAGGTTCATCTGGTGAGAGGATTTCTGACTGGGGGGAGTGGGGGAGAGGGTGGGGATGGGTGGGGGTGGGGGGTTGGTTTAGTTGGGGGGGGGGTCATTGATCTGAGGTGGTGTGGAGGGTGTGTGGTGCGACTCTGTTGGTGCCCTGGCTCCTGCTGCAGGTAGGGAAGGTGCGGGCCCTACCCCTACCCCTTATCCTAGTCTGAGTGTCTGAGTGTGGGCTGTGGAGGTGAGGGGAAGGTCCAGGCTCGAGGTGGGGTGGTATGGGGACTGGTCGGTATGGGGGAGGGGGGGAGTAGGTTGAGGGGGTGTGGGTTGGTAATGAGTGGTGAGTGAGGGGCGGACGGTGTATGGAGTAGTGTGTGTTCTAGTTGATGTAAGGTGGTGGGTAATAGTCTGTGGCCCAATCTCTTGTGCGCCCAGTTGGTAGCGATCTTAAGTGAGAGTGTGTTGGTGGGCTGGGGTGTTTGTGTGAATTCGTCTATTGTGTGTGTGTAGTGTTCTTTGAGGATCAACATGTTATTGTGCATCCAGGTGTTGGTGTTGTCATTATGTTTTTGTAATGTGGTGTCTGTGGGTGATGCGGGTTTGATGAAGTGTGATCATTTGTGGACCTGTCGTAACATCCCCCTGGGGAGTTCCCGGGAGGACACAGCTCTGTCCGCTGTGTCCCTGTGGTGCAGGGCCTGGAGTATTTTAAAATATACTTTGTCTTTTCCATGGGTTGGGCCATCTGGTGCAATGTACCGGGTGTGTGTTGGTGGTGGTGGGAGGAGTGGACGGGTGGATGGTGGAGGTGGTCTTTGTGGTCTGAGTGGTTGTGTGTGTGGGTGTGTTGGTGTGGGTCTAGTGTGTTCTGTGGTTTGATATGTGTGTGTGGGTCTATTGTGGTGATGGTGGGTGTGTGGGGGTCTACACGGAAGGCTGGGGGGTCTATAACGGGATGTAGGTGGGGGAAGTAGCGTGCGTCTGTTGTGTGCGTGGTAGTGTGGCTATGTGGTGTTGGTGCGATTGGTGTAGGTAGGCCTCCAGGGTGAATACATTTCAAAAAAGATATATCAATTTCAAAAGGGTAAAGCTGTGAGGGGGCTCTGACCTGCTGACGGTGACGGTGGGGGTCCCGTGGTGGGTAGCCGGAGAGGGTGGTGGTCCCGTGGTGGGTAGCCGGAGAGGGTGGTGGTCCCGTGGTGGGTAGAGGCGACAGCAGGACGGTCCCTGGTAACTGCTGACGGTGACACAGCCAACGGGCCCATAGATTTGGTAGGTGACCTTTTAAGAGCATTTAAAATAAATAAACCACTCAAATAAATATTTCCATTTATTATGTTTATGTATTACTGTATAACTGTGTGGATGAATGTCTTACTGTGTAACTGTATGCGTGTGTACATGTTAATAATCAGGGAATAATAACAAGTATGCTAGAGACCAGCACTTGTTCTGCTTAAGTGTGTTCTTAATTCAACACGAGAGCTACAGTACTTCTGATGTTTCTTCTAGATGGGGAGGGATTCTGCAGACCGTAGGAAGACTGTCTGGACTGTGAATGACAGCCATGCAGTATGAATATATCCCTGTGTACATAACTGTGTGTGTGTGTGTGTGTGTGTGTGTGTGTGTGTGTGTGTGTGTGTGTGTGTGTGTGTGTGTGTGTGTGTGTGTGTGTGTGTGTGTGTGTGTGTGTGTGTGTGTGTGTGTGTGTGTGTCCTGTTCCTGAACAGCTCTAAAGTCCTGCAACATTGTCTTGCTGATATTCGGACTGCTGAGTATTCTCCTAATCTCCCTGCAGTTCAGTGAGTCTAAATCATATCATCCTGAATAAAATTAAAATAATAATAGTAAAAAAGTAAAAATAGTAATATAATTATTGATATTATTATTATTATTAATAATAATAATAATAACAATAACATTAAAGGTTGGGTATGGGATATGCGAAATGCCAGCAGATTTTGAAAATACACAACTCAAATGGTCCTACCCCCTCTCCTTCAACGCTGACTCTGACTCCACCCATTCCAAGTACATGGACACGCAATCATGCACGAGCGAACACAGATGCGCGAGAGCGAGTCATTTGCTAGTTAGCTAGCTCCAGTAGCTACCGCAGGATAACAACAAACAGAAGCTTGCTCTGGGTCACGAGGTTTGAGTATGTGCACGAAGGGGTCGCGCGCGGGGCGCGGGGGAGTGCAGTACGACCGTTTGATTGACGTACTTACTGTCCAATAGAGCTCCTGCGTCACGTGACTTTTGGTTGTCGGACGCCATTTTGGCAGTAAACATGACGACCAGCGCCAGCAGCCTTCAAGAGTTCCTACCGAGCGAGTATACGTGCCATTTTAGTTTAGATGAAATTCGTTTTTATACTGGAAAATTACATAGATTAAATATAAGTGACCCATATAACGCTCCTGGGGTGCTTTTCAAGAGCATAACATCCAACAAAGATTATTTACCTGACTTGCGCTACGCTGACATCCAGAGCTATCTGGTAAATTTCCCCTCAGTCTACACTGGGGACTCCCTCAGAGCTTACAAAGGCTTGGATGCTTATAAATGGTGTCAGTCCGGCTTTGTAACTCAACTTCGACTGTGGAGTCTTGCATCCAAAGACTTCGGTATCATCACTGCAAGGGTAAGTATTAAATTATCCCAGTTTGATAGACAGTGTCACGTTAGCATTGTTTGTTTATTAGCTTGACTAGGTACGGCAGTGTCACGTTAGCATGTTTGTTTATTATCTTGGGTAGCTACTGCAGTGCATCTGTAACTTGCTAGTTTGTGTTTTTGAACGTACCCAACCTAAGTGGCTGTCATTTTCAACCTTAATTTATATTTTTTGAATTTCATACATAGGTTAATCACTCCCAACGGCTGAATGACAGTCAACTGAAGCCATGGGTGGTGGTGAGGAACGACGGTGTAGTGATGGGAGCCCACTGTAACTGCACAGCAGGACTTGGGGAGAGTTGTTCTCATGTGTCAGCTGTGCTCTTCAGACTGTGGGAAAAAAACAATGCAAGGCATGAGGAGATCAGCTGCACGTCCAAAAAATGCAAGTGGACCTCTCCCAGTGAGGATGCTGGGAAGAATGTGGAGTACCAACAGGGAAAGGACATCATATTCAACAGTAGTCAACAAAATAAAAAGGGGAATTCCACCAAGGGTACATCTGCGCCCCCATCTTTCCCACCCCTGACTGCTGCTGAGCAAGCGCAGTTCTACCAAAACCTCTCTCAGTGCCGGACTCAAGATGGGAAGTCCTGCAGACCTGCTGTTCTGTCAGTTGTTCCCGGGTATGCCACAACCTATGTACCAAAGGCTGTCAAGCTTGATATACCTGAACCCCTTACCAGTTTGTACGACAAGAAGGCAAGAGACCTGAGCCTGGCTGAATTACAAGAGCGTGCAGAAGGAATATTTGATGACTTGACTGTCACTGAACAACAGGTAGAGAACATATTCTTTTTACTATTGACTGAAATCTAAGATCTACCATGTTATGTGCACATGTGCTGTGTGTGCTGCTAATTTGCAATGTAAATGAGTAACTGAGTAACTGGATTGGCATGTTTTCTTCAGAGTGATATTGTAGAGGAGGAGACGCAAGCCCAGTCCAAGTCCAGAATTTGGTTTGATCAGAGGAGTGGTAGGGTGACAGGATCTACCTTCAGAGCAGCAACAAGAACAGACCCCAGAAAGCCAGCAGTGTCTCTCATAAGACAGATATGTGACCCAAAGTCCCATGTTTTCAGCAGTGAGGCTACCAGGTATTCATGAGCATAGAGAAGTTGTGAGGTGAATGAACAGAGAGGGTAAATGCAGTAAGTACTAGGCTATTCTTTAAAAAAAAAAAGAGCAGAAGGGTAAACCAAGTACAGCAGTAAACATTTTGTTAAGGGCAGGGAAGTAGTAATGTGGGGGGCATTACTATTGTCCAAACCTAATATTTACATTCTTTCTTCAGTTGGGGATGCAAGAATGAAAAACTAGCCAGAAAATACTACGAAATGCAACATCGTCTATCACACAGAGATGTCCTGATTAGACCAGCCGGATTTAAAATATCAACTCTCCACCCATTTATTGGGGCCTCACCGGATGGGTATGTTTCCTGCAGCTGCTGTGGTACAGGGGTTATAGAAATTAAGTGTCCATTTTCAGCAAAGGACCTTTCTATCAGTGAAGCTGTACAGTCTGTTGGACACTTTTGCCTGGAACAAGATTCCCAAGGAAAAATTAAAGTTAAGCGAGACCATGCATACTTCCACCAAGTCCAGATGCAGCTATTTGTTACGAAATGTGATTACTGTGATTTTATTCTGTGGACGGAAAAAGATGATTCACTCTTTGTGGAACGCATTACATTCGACTCAGAATTCTTCCAAAAAGAACTTGAACTTGCTTGTACCTTCTTTATAAAATGTATAATCCCAGAGTTGTTAGGCAAATGGTTTTCTGCACCAAAACAAGCAACTGCAAACACCAATCCCCAGCAACAGTGGTGCTACTGCCGCGCACCTGCGGCAGGGAACATGCTTGTTTGTGCCTCAGGGTTCTGTGCCGTGGAGAAGTTCCACCAAACCTGCCTTCGGATGAAAAGGGTACCGAAACAGTGGGTGTGTCCAAGCTGTAGGAAACTGCCCAAAAAAAAACACCTTAATTACTAGTCTTACTTAATTACACAATGTGTGAATATGAACTAGCTGATGCAATGTAAATATTTAATTGGTTAATAAAAACTGTTAAGCCAATGTTGTTCTCTTCTGTGTCTGACTGTCTGTAGTAGTATCTGTAGCGATCATAAAACATGGATAGATCATTCAAATCTAGTGAGTGAGAAAAGTAGTCACAACAAACAAGTGAGAAGCAATCAAAAAGGTTTATTTTCTGTTGGCACACAAATTCATCACTCTAAGGGCACAACAGAATCTGGTACATTTGTTAGTCCACAACATACACTCACAATTTTATCAAGATAAGTAACATCATTTTCTGTCTCTATATCTGTGAAAGTTATTGGCACAGTGTTTTGTAAGATAGTATATTTCTGACGAAGTACTCCTATGACTCTTTCAATGTGAATTCTTAAAGAGGCTAGAGATCTTGTATTCTCTATGTCAACAGGATCTAACTGTACTTTCCCACGAGTAAATGCTGGAATTTTTAATTCAGCCTGACACCTTTCAACAGACTCTTTCACCAGAAACCCCCTGTCTGCCAAAACAACATCTCCTGGGAGAATATTGGGTAAAAATGTACTGTGTTCTGTAATGAACTTATCACTGGTGCGACCTCCCCATCCAGTAGAAATGAAAGAAATTGTACCTTGAGGGCAAATGGCAATTAAATATTTCATGGTGTGATGTGATTTGTATTTTGAGTAACACTGTGCAGTGCACTGGGTCGCAATCTACTTGGTTTCTCTAGAAATATTTCAAAACAATCTATGATACAAACAGTCTTCTCGTAGCCGCCATTTCTAAATACATATGGAAGAGATGTTCTTAGAGGTTCTCTTTCAGGCCACACCACTAGACTTGGCACCAGTCTACAATAAATCAAATTAACACAGTGTTTGAAGTGTCTGGAGACAGTAGTTGGGTCAATGCCAAAATAAAAACCTAAAAAGTCAAATGTCAAGTTCATTCGCAGCTTCATCAAAGTCAACATGTATTGTTGAAAACATGTTATCGATGCCTTAAGTTTGAGAAATGGAGTCAAATATTGAAAGATGGTCATCAGACATGTATAGGTTGCTAACCCAGTGAGGACATTCACCTTTTTATCATCATTTTGCAAACTTATCTCTGTCAGGGTCTTCCTACTTATTTTGTCCCTTAACAACATATTTTCAGTTCTTAGAGCTTGGCATTCTAGCTCAAGAGACTCGATGCGCTTACTACAGGTTTCAGAGGTGCATGGTGGTGTTGCTGGATCAGGCTGGACAGGATCTTCATCACCTGAGTCCCCATCACAAGGATCTGTGATGGGGGGCTCTATGACTTGGTCTTCTGTGATGGAGGGCTCTGTGGTTTGGTCTTCTGTTGCTGCATTGTTTTGGGGACAATCAGTTGATGCTCTGATGAAAACACAGAAGCAGCAAATGAAGTTATCATGCATACAATACTGATGACAATGACATGTTTACACGTTTACAGTTTGGGATGTTTCATGGAAATCACATGACATTATCCTTCATTAAATGACTGGTGTGATGTTTTTGTTTATAACCATATCATGGCAGTTACCTATTTGAACACCGATCACAAGTAGACCCAACATGAAAATAATCAATCAGACGGGGGCTTGATCTAACAACTAGTTTTACCCACCTTAGACGGGTGGCTTCTGCACATAGCTTTGCCTGCTCTATTTTCTGCAATTTCGCCTTCTGCCTCCTGTTGAACACCTCCAGTCTAGCTTTCCGTCTCCTCTTCTCTGGAGACGGAAGATAGCTAAAAAGCGATGGCACAAAGTCCGGACTTAAAGGGTTGTCACTCTTTCTCCCTACAAAATAAAAAGGAATGTCAACACGGGTTTGTTTACCACTAGCTTACTACAAGCTAATTTGCTAACTGGGTAGGCTGCGCCAGAACCATATCTTGAAAAAGGGACTGGATGGTATGATTCAAGTACTTAGGTAAAATTAAACTGACCAGAAACTTTTTGTAACATTGTACTGTATTCGTCACCCACCTGATATGAAGTGTTCGCTGCACAACCGAAATCCAACGGCCGGCGGGTCCCACCTTTCACTGTTGTTCTGTTGGCTCCTGGCTCTTTTAATAGCACTTAACCAAATTTCCCTCCTCGCTGCATCTTTTGGGATGCGATAAAATGAACATCCCTTCTTCTTCCCTCGTCTGTTTCGGCAACCTGGTGCACAACAGTTGTCAACCATCCTGTCAAGTGTCACTGTGTCACCGTGACAGCCAGTCAGTGCCTGCCAGATAACTGACGCGATTACTGCCAAAATGGCTACGCCTATCGTTTTTCGGCACGTGACCAGCAACTATGACGACAGGCGCAGGAACTCAATGCAACTCGGTGGCTCTGGAAATCATTGGCTGGAGTTTTTCGAGCCCTGCCCGTTCCACAAATGATTGACTTGTTTAATTTTCATGTCAGTACTTCTAAGTGGCTGCAAGTGGGTTATGATAAGGATATCAAGTAATTCTGCAAAAATGGCCAAAAAAGCAAATTCCATACCCAACCTTTAAAAACAATAATAATTAATTCTTATTGTCAGACCGCGGTGAGGGATGTCATGTCTTGGGTTCTTTGTCTTGTCAATTTCCGGTTTTATTTTTGAAAAGTAACTTCCCTCTCGTTTCAGGTCACTTGCCCTTCCTCCTGTCATTATCATTCAAACACGGCTATTGCTGACCCGATTAGGAGAGCTTGGTCTAGATCCTGCCCATATTGTTGGGCAGGATGAAGTATAGGCAGGGTTCGAGTTATGATTCCATTGCGCTGAATTTTGACGGGGGAGGGGGGGGATATAGGAGGTATGGGCTATTATGACACGGCTCTTCTCAATGTCGTGGTGGAACGCTCCGTTCACTTGCATGGGCCCTTCACAACAACGCCAGCTTCTTCGGTTGCTAAGCGACGTCAACGGCTTTGGCTAACTATTTCTCTGCTGATCAACACTACGTATGGTAACAATTAAATTGTAAAAAGACACCTTGTGAAGTCAGGCAAATTTTTCGTTTGGCAAGTAGCTGCTCATAATCGAAAATAAGCCCCTTCAGGTCGAAGCACTTCCGTTTCGCGTCGGTGTCCGGTTCGCCCCGTCTGGGCTTATTTTCCCGATAATGACCGGCGTTCTATTATCCCACTTAACGTCAATATTACTCTGCATGTGGAAGGGAAAATAGCTTTATTTGCAATTACAATATTATGCGGCTGTACTTTCCGAGACCCCCAAAGATATTTGAGTTTACTGCTTTCATGGGAGCCAGTCCTCTCTCTATGGGAGCTCAGCTCCCACTGCCTCCCACCTAACTCGAACCCTGGCTATAGGTCTTTCTACACTGCCGAGCCGGTTCGGTCACAGCTTATTGGCACGCCCGGCGATTTCACCGTATTATCTCAAGTTTCCTGTGTAAAACCGAGGCGGTCAAATCCCGGTTTCTTGGTTCACTGGGGAAGGCGGGGCTGTGCACGGAGTCTCTGACCTCTTTAGAATAATTTTTTTTTATTGCATACTCCCGAATGTTTTATTTTTTTTATGAATGAAGACACCCGCATGCAATAATGAGTTCACACTATAGTAGGCTAACAATGCTCTTAGCGTCCTATGAGTACCCTGGAGCACTCGTTAGCTACGAGCGTTTTCAAGACGTTCGTTACCAACGATGCTTTCGGGAAACGGTGTGAAAACTGTACGATGCTCGTGCGACCCACTCTGCAATCCACTTAGGCTAACGATGCTTTCGGGAAAGCATCGTTAGTGCTGCTTAAAACACTTGAGCAGCACTTGTTCTGCTTAAGTGTGTTCTTAATTCAACACGAGAGCTACAGTACTTCTGATGTTTCCTCTAGATGAGGAGGGATTCTGCAGACCAGACTGTCTGGACTGTGAATGACAGCCATGCAGTATGAATATATCCTTGTGTGTGTGTGTGTGTGTGTGTGTGTGTGTGTGTGTGTGTGTGTGTGTGTGTGTGTGTGTGTGTGTGTGTGTGTGTGTGTGTGTGTGTGTGTGTGTGTGTCCTGTTCCTGAACAGCTCTAAAGTCCTGCAACATTGTCTTGCTGATATTCGGACTGCTGAGTATTCTCCTAATCTCCCTGCAGTTCAGTGAGTCTAAATCCTATCATCCTGAATAAAATTAAAATAATAATAGAAGAAAAAATTGTAATATTATTATTGATATTGTTATTAATAATAATAATAATAATAATAACAATGACAATAAAAACAAGAATAATTCATTCTTATTGTCACACCGCGGTGAGTGATGTCATGTCTTGGGTTCTTTGTCTTGTCAATTTCCGGTTTTATTTTTGAAAAGTAACTTCCCTCTCGTTTCAGGTCACTTGCCCTTCCTCCTGTGTCACCGGTCTGGTGTCTCCCCTGATCCCTGATTGTTTCCACCTGTGTCTCCCGTCCTCATGTGTATATAAGGCATGAAAATCACTCACCTTTCGGCGAAATTCGCCGTTTTGAAACCAAAATAGGTGACCTCCGTGAATCGTGTAGATTCGATGAAAAAATATTTAGGGAGGGGGAGGGGGAGGGGGGGGGGTAGGTTCAGAGGCCGGCCAGTTTATAGTCCTCCGTAAAGTGCTGTACTTAGACACGGAGAGCCTGTCGGATAACCTCTCCGTAGTTTACGTGCGCATCCAATATTTTTTAACTATCAGTCGTCGCAACAGAGACGGTAAGGGCTGTGATTGGTCCTCTAACAAAATCATTTCCGGAAACGCTACTCGGTTTGACTTTGGACCTTATTTACTTTGTACGTTGTATACTTTGCACAGGACCAATACATTACCAAATAGGATTTTTAAAAGCTTTGGAAGTTTATTTACAAAACTATTTACAAATATTTTGTTGTCAACATATATCAGAGATTATAAAAACACAGCATCTATCAAACGACCATAAATCCTGATTATTATTTTTCTAGAAGAGTCCAGCAGCAGAGAGCAGACTCCCCTGGACCCAGCTGTGTCTCTATGAAGAGTGACCGCTCTATGGATCATCCTCCTCTCTTTAAAGATGGACGCCCCTCCAGAGAGGAGAGGTAGGAATATTAAACAGACAATGACAACAGAACAGTTGGTTGTTACCAGACTCTACTGATACTCTCTCTCACAAGCAATCATTAACTAACTGAAGATTTTTACTGGTTTACCTATACTCCTCTTGTTTCACTCAATGAGTGTTTGCCAACTGCAACTGTTGCTTCTTTCAGTGCGTTTACATGGGAAAATATAAAAGATGGTCCCCATTTGGATTGTAAAACATGACATGACGAGTCCCCTGTTAAATGGTATGGGGCGACCCTCACACTCCTGCATGGATCTTTTCATGTGTGGAAAAGAATAAATGTAATCCTCATCAATAATCAGTAATCATCTTTTAAGATATATTTAGAAGGGTTAAAAGATGTGCGTTTAATTTGCAATTTGCAAGTTAAATATGGACAATAATGCGATTAATCATCATTAAATATTTTTATTGATTGACAGCCCTAGTTAGCCCTGTTATCTATACGTCTTTTTTTCTCACGAAAAAAAGTCTCTTATGAACTATGGAAGAACTGTCTAAAGGCTCTATGGCAAATTATTTATTTTTTACTATAGGGAAAGCAGTTAACAATTTTTTTCTACCCTAATGAATACATAAATGCTGGAGTGTAAGTGTCGCTCCATACCATTGAACAGGGGACCAGTGTCATTTTGTACAGGCAAAGAGGGGACTTCTGTCATTCTGTACAATCCAAGTGGGGACCATCTTTTCTGTTTGACGGCACAAAGTTAAAAACAAAATTCTACACATCAAACTTTCTTTGATGGTCTGTATACTATTGTGCAGGTTCTGACATATGCTGTAGGTAACTCCATCAAAAAGACAGATGATAGCTTTAAGACGGTTCAAGTGCAGGGAACAGCGATTGTTGATTGATTGAACCGTGATAAATTGTGGTAGTTAAAACTGAAGTCATGTTATTGTGGAAAAATATAATCTAGAAAAAACTGTCCCATACATGAATTCACATTCAAAGAACAGACAAACTTTGTGCTCTAAAATATAAAAGATGGTCCCCACTTGGATTGTAAAACATGACAGAAGTCCCCTGTTAAATGGTAAGGGGTGACCCTCACACTCCTGCATGTATCTATTCATGAAGTGTGGAAAAGAAAAAATGTAATCCTCATCAATAATCTATGATCATCTTTTAAGATATATTTAGAAGGGTTAAAAAATGTGCGATTAATTTGCAAATTGCAAGTTAAATATGGACAATAATGCGATTAATCACGATTAAATATTTTAATTAATTGACAGCCCTAGTTAGCCCTGTTATCTAAACGTTTTTTATCTCATGACAAAATGTCTCTTTTGAACTATGGAAGAACTGTCTAAACTGTCCAAATTATTTATTTTTTTGCGATAGAGAAAGCAGTTAACCATTTTTTTCCAACCCATATGTATACATAAATGCTGGAGTGTAAGTGTCGCTCCATACCATTTAACAGGGGACCAGTGTCATTTTGTACAGGCAAAGAGGGGACTTCTGTCATTCTGTACATTCCAAGTGGGGACCATCTTTTCTGTTGAACAGCACAAATTTAAAAACAAAATTCTACACATTACAGTTTTTCTCAGTCGCTTTGGTACATTTCTCAGATCAGAAATGAAATTTGCAAAGCAGTAAGTGCATTTCTCAAAACAATGCGTTCAAATAGCAAAACACCATGGATTACCTGCAAAAGCCAGTCTCTTGCTCAAAATCCTTAGCTCATCTCTCAAAAGTTCAATGAACATGTCAGTGCCATCAGAATGACAAGTCCTTGCGTCATTGTCTACGGATAAGACAGTCAAATTGCTTAGTCATGTTGTCAATATAACAGTGTACTCTTGAGGGATAATCTGATGTAAACTATGGCTAAAGTTTTGAAGACAATTATTGTAAATTGTAAGTTACACCTTAGTGTATGTGGGAGATTGATTGCAAGAGACTGGACAAGATTCACATTTACGCTTTGACTGTTTGTACTGCAATTTGTTGACAGACCATGTCATTGCTAGAAATGTGAACATAGGAAAATCTCCTTAGGGAAAACTGTACATGCATTGCTGTCGGAATTACAGTGCAGTCATCCTACAACTCCTGACGTTCCTGTGTGTTGGGCCACAATTTCTCAGACAATTTACTGTAACATTGTGTTGTGCTCCAGCTATGTACTTGCCAGTTCATGGTTCAGGAGATGCACCTTTGAGCTATTGGTTGATCGTTGGTTGAACTAACACTTTACACATTTCCCTTCTTTAGAGAAAGGCAAGATTCAACTGGTAGCAATTGACCAATTCAGGATAGATTTAGAAAAAAGAACAAAAAAAAGAGTCTAAGGCCAGTGTATAGAAATGTATAGAAATATGTTTGACATATTATGACAACTTGTTCAACCATTTTGCATGCAAAGACTTATGCAATGAACTAATACCTAAATGTTGTGGGGGTGAGACTCTTCCATAGAGACCATTGCAATACATTTTGATCAACATAACATAAGCAATTGATAATGTAGGAAAGAGCAGAGAATTGTACATAATCATGTGCATGGATGTACCAAAGCATTCGCAACGTTTTCAAATAAATGAGAAACTGTTTTTTTCATGTGCACAAGTGACACACTGATGTGAAAATTGAACAGGTAGTTTGGAGAATTTCAATTCTGATCTGAGAAATTAACCAAAGCGACTGAGAAAAACTGTAAACTTTCTTGAATGGTCTGTATACTATTGTGCAGGTTCCGACATATGCTGTAGATAACTCCATCAAAAAGACAGGTGATAGCTTTAAGGATGTTCAAGTGCAGGGAACAGCGATTGTTGCTTGATTGAACCGTGATAAATTGTGGTAGTTAAAAGTCATGATATTGTGGAAAAATATAATTTAGAAAAAACTGTCCCTTACATAAGTTCACATTCAAAGAACAGACAAACATTGTGCTCTAAAATATGAAAAGATGGTCCCCACTTGGATTGTACAACATGTACAATCCAATGACAGAAGTCCCCTGTTAAATGGTAAGGGGCGACCCTCACACTCCTGCTGCATGGATCCATTCATGAAGTGTGGAAAAGAATAAATGTAATCCTCATCAATAATCAATAATCATCTTTTAAGATATATTTAGAATTGTTAAAAAATGTGCAATTAATAGGCAATTTGCAAGTTAAATATGGACAATAATGCGATTAATCACGATAAAATATTTTAATTGATTGACAGCCCTAGTTAGCCCTGTTATGTATACGTTTTTTTTTCTCAGGACAAAATGTCTTATGAACTATGGAGGAACTGTGTAAAGGCTCTATGGCAAATTACTTATTTTGTACTATAGAGAAAGCAGTTAACAATTTTTTTCTACCCTGATGAATGCATAAATGCTGGAGTGTAAGTGTCGCTCCATACCATTGAACAGGGGACCAGTGTCATTTTGTACAGGCAAAGAGGGGACTTCTGTCATTCTGTACAATCCAAGTGGGGACCATCTTTTCTGTTTAACAGCACAAAGTTAAAAACAAAATTCAACACATCAAACTTTCTTTGATGGTCTGTATACTATTGTGCAGGTTCTGACATATGCTGTAGGTAACTCCATCAAAAAGACAGATGATAGCTTTAAGGCGGTTCAAGTGCAGGGAACAGCGATTGTTGATTGATTGAACCGTGATAAATTGACTGTTTATCAAGCACTCCTTCACACGACTGTTGTGAAGGAGTGCTTGAACGCCGCTGCCGAGACGTTATTTGAAGGTAAACAAAGGGATGAATTGTGTGAAAAAATAAAGCAAATCCCAATGTGAGCTGCAACGACAACCAGAAAATCCGAAATGTTATCAGATGACGCACTGTCACAGCTTCATGCGGCTGTTCAGAGTGCCCCATCCTTAGCCATTGATGAGTCTTCAGATGTAAGGGATAATGCCCAGCTTTTGGTTTATGTGCGATTGTTTCATCAAGACAAGAAAGATCTGTGAGGAACTGTTGGTACTTGAAGGCCTAATGCTCTTTTTGTGTTTATTTGAAATGAAGGCCTGGTGTTCCTGTTCTGCTTACTTCACATGTAGGCCTTATGCACTTTTTATGTTTACTTGAATTGCAGGCCTAATGTACCTGTTTTATTTACTTTTAAATGTTAATATGCGTTACTTTGACTTAGTAGTTTTTCATGGTTAAAAGTAAGCTATTTGGAAATTGAAAATAAATACATCTGAAAATATAAGGTAATATGCCGTGTTGATTGTATTACACAAAAGAAGGCTATTAGGACGTGGTAGGTTCGGACCTTTCTTAGAAGGAATTTTTAGTAACTGGACCTTGTTCAATTTTAATTGAAGACCCCTGGCCTAGTGTGAGTGCAGGCCAGAGAACAATGGGGCCAGTTGAGCCAGTTAGGTGTGAAAACTGCCAACGGCGTTGGTGTGAGTGCACCCTAAGTAGCATAAAGTATGTAAATCCATTCCACATCCCCCCCTCCCTAAAAGCGGTATATAATGTGGTGAAGAAATGGTATAGTAACAAAATCCTACTGTATCTCTATAGTTAAATTAGTATTTTATTATGATCAGAGCAATTTATTCGAATTCAAAATAATAAACCTGCTAGTTTGATAGTATCTAGAATAAAACTGGAAGCCAACCTGTCTGCACTTGCATTGCCAGAGAAAAGTTAGCAACCTTGAAACTCACTGTAGAAAGGCCTAGCGACCATCGTCAACTCAGGTAACCATCCCCCCATCACGATACGAGACAAGAGCAACAACCCTCCCCCGTCTCTCACTTCTCAGGGGCCACTCACACTAGGGCCGTTTGCCTGTTCCTTGCTGCAGGAAGATTCAGCAAGATTCCCCCCCTTCCCCCCTCCCCCCGCTGGCCCGTGGTCACACTGCTCCCAAAGGCCGTGGCCTGGGCACGATTGCTCCTTCATACATACGTCATCACGTCGTAATACGATAAATACGTCATCACCAAGCGTGGTGTCCAGCTGCGACTGAGTGCTGTCGTCGGCCCAAATTTCAAGTAAACACTCGACTTCACTATCGCACCAACGTAAACCCACTCGTGAACCCCTTGCCGCCATTGTTTAAAATGATTGTTGTGGGGAAGAAGGGCATGGACCTATAAAGAAAGAAGAGTCTCGCAAGGACTACGTCATCCAGCTCACGTTGGTATGAACAAAGAAGAGCGCTTTTGGAATCTCAATTACGCATCATGCTTTAGCACGTCACTTTATAGACCTAAGGCCTATAGATAGACTGTAAAAGTAGTCAGGAATCGAATATTTCCCTCGTAGTTTAGTTCTGCTTGTATAACATGAGGCCGACTATTTCGTAATTCTGTTGAATTGTTTAAGTTTTCAACAATATTTCGACATCGCAACAGACTGGCTGGGCTTATTATACGGAACATGCATTCAAATTTAGGCTACTACGAGATAATAACTACAATAGTCTACCGCAAATTCACGGTCATCCGAGGTCAGAAGGTTAACAGCCCTTTAACGCAAATCAGAGCAAGCATCAATATCAAC
This sequence comes from Gadus macrocephalus, assembly GCF_031168955.1. NCBI lineage: Eukaryota > Metazoa > Chordata > Actinopteri > Gadiformes > Gadidae > Gadus > Gadus macrocephalus. The sequence goes on from NC_082402.1 coordinate 19,300,661, forward strand.
ATTTATTTTGCAGCATTTCAAAAACAAAGCCTTTCAGAAGCCTTTAACTTATCAGGCAAACTAACAATATCCTTAAGGGCAGAACATCAAAATAATAACTGGGTAGTTTTGCGCCAACAGGCAGGCTTAAAAGATTGCCAAACATGAAAATAGATAGGCATGGGAAGAAGAGAGAGCATGAGAAGAAAATGTATTAATTCATTTACAGGAGTAATCGGCGGGGTTCGCTCTTGAAAATGTCAATGTTTTCATCGAAGTCGAGAGTTACTGTAAGCTGTCTCTCAAATGTCAACAGACAGAGGGACTTAAGGCGAGTTGTAAGCATGGTGCTCCTATTTGCTGTTTTAATTCGGTTGACACTGGAAAAGACGCGTTCAACTAAACAGGATGTCATTGTGTGATCAGAGCTTGAAAGCATGGATATTCGGGAAAACGTCCTCATTGCATATGTCCATCACTTCAAGAATACTTTTGAGATGTTCTCTTTTTTCCTTCTCTCTGAGTTGCACAAACACTGCGAGCTCCGACTCTGATATGGTTATCTAGCGCTTTCCTGTATCATTGAGAGAGTTTGCTTTAGTAGCCAAAGTGGTGTCATTTATATCGAGGATGGGGACATCAGGATTGCTGCAGATGACATGAGCCCATAGGTGTCACTGTGGAATCGGTTGTTCAGTTCATTAAGCTGGCAGCCTATTAGCGCGTTGGAAATGTTGCGCAGGTCACTGTCACTCCTCACTCTTGTCGATTTCCCCAACGTGCATGTGAAGATACTTCCCTCAAATCGGCCTGGGAGATTTCTTGAGCGGGAGGGCAAACTGGGTACATCCCAGTTGTTGACATCATGATCCTCCATCATCTTATTTGTTGTTGCCAACATGTTTAAGAACGCACAGTCACCTGAGCACATGTCTGTCAGTTCTTGTTTGAGGTTCTCGATCAAATCAATCGTGTCTGTCACTGATGCGGTGATGGACTGGAGGCTATTAGACGTGAAGTTAAAGGCTATATTGCCAATGCAAAAAAAGAACTTCACAAGGTCTGTCTTTTTATAATTACTATTCGTAGCGTTGATTAGCAGAGAAATAGTCTGCATAAGACGTTTACGTTGCTTAGCAACCGAATACACTGGGGTTTATGAATACCTGACATGCGGAGTGATATCAAAGACGTGATTCAGAGGCAAAAACACTTCCCTTGACGCTTTCATTCCACAGCATTGAAAAGAACTGTGCAATAAATTAAATATATAATATATATTATTTTATTTTTTATCTTTTTAAGAAAAGTTTTGGGTGGGCCTGTTGAACAGTGGGTGGGCCTGGGTCCGTCAGGCCCACCCATAACGCCGTGCCTGGTGTGAGTGCAGGCCAGAGAACAATGGGGCCAGTTGAGCAAGGTGTGAGTGCACCCTTAAGTAGCATAAAGTATGTAAATCCATTCCACATCCCCCCCTCCCTAAAAGCGGTATATAATGTGGTGAAGAAATGGTATAGTAACAAAATCCTACTGTATCTCTATAGTTAAATTAGTATTTTATTATGATCAGAGCAATTTATTAGAATTCAAAAGAATAATCCGCCTAGTTTGATAGAATCTAGAATAAAACTGGAAGCCGACCTGTCTGCAGTTGCATTGCCAGAGGCAAGTTAGCAACCTTGAAACTCACTGTAGAAAGGCCTAGCGACCATCGTCAACTCAGGTAACCATCCCCCATCACGATACGAGACGAGAGCAACAACCCTCCCCCGCTCTAAGTTTCTCACTTCTCAGAGGCAGCACTCACCACAATTTAAGCTTAAATTTAGGATCTGTGAAGCGCATGGTTGCTGGTCACTCAACTGTTCTTAAAAATATGCAGAGAGACATGAATGATTATTTAGCCATCCTCTAGCTGACTGGTTCTTTGCCTCCTGGGTAGCCCTTTATTTAATACAGTTTCATACTTGACAATGGTAAGCAATCCATTAAAGCTGAGCCCTAAGATTCTGTTACAAAAACATAGTTACATTGAGTATATATAGTTATTTCCTCTTTCATAAAAGCAGGAGTGTGAATGTCGCTCAGTGCTATCTAAGAAGGGACTTGTGTCATTTTGTAATAGCCAATATAAATATATCATAATAACAATCTAAATATATCATATTCTGATTGTTATTATCTCTTAAGAACTATCCATTTAGCTTATTTATTTTTTTACTCATCCATGTTGGAGTGTGAATGTCACTCTATGCTATCTAAGAGGGAACTTCTGTCATCATGTATCAGCCAACAGTGGACCCCTGTCATTCCATACAGTACAAGTGTGGACCACTTTCTGTGATGCAAATCAACAATTCAAATGCATTTCTTTAAAAATAGATTGGGGACTGAAGTACATTGTAAAATGGTAAATTAAGGCTTATTTGGGGATCGAACAATTTCAAAGGTCTAGACCCTTATGTTGTATTTTAATTGTATTTGTTAATCATTTTTATTGATACAAATGAATAGATAGGTTTTTGTTAGACTATTCTATTCCTAAAAACACACTAACAAATCAAGTTTGACAAATTATTATTACATTAGTTGAGATCTCTATCTTTCCCTTACAGTATATATAGTTAATTCCTCTTTTCATAAAAGCAGGAGTGTGAATGTCGCTCCATGCTATCCAACAGTGGACCCTGTTGGGAAAAACGGTCTGTCTAGCTACTGGACCAGATAAAATGAGACGGAGAGGTAATAAAGTCTATCGGCACGAGGACCTTGGATTTATTAAGTAAAGTGGCAACGGTTATACAGAGTCATAAAGCGTGAGAAATCGAATATGTCTAAGTCCCTAATCAGCGCTGATGGTTCGTCTGGAGCTTCGCCTCCGTGGAAGGTCTGCTTCAGAAGAAGGGTGAAGAGTCCCTGTGTGATGCAGTCTTATGCTGTATCCTCCTCTCGATGAGGTGTGTGCGTTTGAGGTGTGTGCGGTTCTGTGTGTTTTGGCTCCCAGGCCCTGAGAGAGCTTCGTAACGGGGAGAGTTCCTCGTGTCTCTGGTGTGATAAATTAAAACGGGGGAGTGCCCCCCCGAAGTGTCTCGTGTGTGATAATTTAATGTGGCTCTCAGGCCCCTAGTATGGGCAGAGGTATCTCTTGGTTCCTCCTAACGGGGAAGAGCTCTCAAAATGTCTCCTGTGTGATAAATTAATGTGGCTCTCCCGTTCTGGAGATGATACTGGTGCATTGTCTGAGTGTCCACCATCTGCCTGCCTGGGAGATGGGGCCTTCAGCTCCGGCCTTGACCTGACTATATATTATCATGTTTGTGTTATGTGTTCGTTGGGTTTAGAGCAAGAGTCGACTATATTATAATGTGTCCATGTGATGTGCTCATCAGGCTAGGGTAGGAGTTAGCTATATTTATAATGTACATGTGATGTACTCAGCAGGTTATTTTTCCCAACAACCCCTGTCATTACATACAAAAAAAGTATGGAACTTTTAAAGCTGAGCAGTTACATTTTGTTAGAAAAATACACTATGTTTGTTTGTTGTTTGCATGTTTCAAGAGACTGGTTTTCTTCGTGATTGCATGTTTGAAGAGACTTTACTAAGTAGTCTGTTTAACAGCCCTCTACACTCTGACAGACGTGTGAACGGCTGCAGGTCGTTCACACAATAGAGGAGTGTTTGAAGCGACGTGTGTGGATTGGTCGTTGAAAATCAAGCTCTGGCCAGCAGAGGCGCTATAGAGTATGGACTAAACACTCACACACTTTCAGGTCCCCTCTTGGCGAAAGTTGAGAAAATGCGTAAAAATATTTTAGGCATGTTTTTAGGTTGATTTAAGGCATGACCAAAAGGGGACCTGAAAAATGTCCCCTCTTGGCTCGGAGGTCCCCTGTTGGTGAAGGTGTTACGACGCCGAAGTCCACTGTTGGATAGTTAGGCGAGTACACACACACACACCCACACACACACACACACCAGTTCTTCTCTGCTGTTGATGACCACCAGGTCTGCCTTTCTCTTCTGACAGTCTTCTCTACTGGCCCTCCAGCCCTTCTTAGTAGTAGAAACGCGGTAGAGACTCTTGTCGTGAAACATCCAGCCCTGAAGTGTCAATTCATCTGTTGAATGTAAAAGAACATCCTGAACAAACAGAGAACTGCTTATCTTACGGTCTTCATTACGGACACACAACCCTGAGACCTGACATTAACAGACCACATAGAAGCATGACCTCAATAGACGACAATAGAAACCTGACCTTAGTAGACCACAATATGAATCACAGAAGCAGAGGGTGTTTTTTAAATGAATGTTAATGACGCGATTGATTTAATAACTTGGATAAAACCCTCACCGAGTTCATCCAGTAAGTGCTCTCTCCCCTCTTTCCAGGGTGACGGTGAGTCTAGGACAGGACAAAGGAATACAGAAGATATGAGCTCTAAAACAGAACGACATCGTCTCTAAGCATCACAGGACCCACAGCCAACCAAACACAAAGTCCATAATTATTAATACTAATAATTAATATTATTAGTATTAATAATATTAATACTAATTAAAATAGCAATAACTACAGTTATCAATATCATTATCGTTGCTATTGTTACAATTATTCATATTAGTTGGCCTAACACAAATTCTAACAAATACAATAATGATCATTATCATTGCTATTATTACAGGTTGAGCGCGCGCATTGCACGCTCAGCCTCGAGTTGTAATTAAACCCATACACTGTAAAAAATGTCCGTGAAATAAACAGTAAAAACCTGTGAAATCATGACATAAAAAAACTGTAAATAGTAAAACTATAAAGCCACGTTTATGTTACAATATTTTTTTGAAAAATACTAAACCAAAGAAAACGGTTAATATTAGTGTAAAAAAATGTTCAAATAATAATATTTACGTGTAAAATTAACAGATTCCTGTAGTTAAAACACTAAAAAACAGTAATACAAATAGCAATACAATTTTGTCCAAGTTACAACAATTAACTGTTGAAATAATGATTTTTGCCCGTTTAAACAGAAGAAAACCGTAGGCGTCGTCAAATTTACGGATAAAAACAATAAAACTTGGTTAATAGGAATTGTCTAAAAAATTACGGGTTATTTTTTCTAGATGATATTTGGTATGGCTCTTCTAGACCGGGATGCATATTCCCAGACATGTGACTTGCTTCGTATCTTGAGGAACTTCTGTTTTCAACCCTCGACACAAAACCATACCTTTCCTGAGACTTCAAGCCCCTGAGGATCTGATGTGCTGCTGCTGAGGAGGAATGTTTCAAAACTAAACACTGGTGAGGCCTCCATAATGGAAAACTTGATTAACCTGCTGCTCCCAAGTTGAGCAGACTTGTGATTTTCTTACCTGTTTGCCTAAACAGGTCAGGCCCTATTGCCGGAGCAGAGAAGATGGCGAGCTAAAGGAGAAACTTGAAAAGACTCAAAACAATTCCCTCAAATGGCAGGCCTCAAGCCTGGCTACCTGGTGTGGTAGTATTTCCCCTACTAGCACAAACATTTGAAGGATGAGTGGAGCTAGGTGGAATCTGGCAAGTGTCAGGTTAGTAAAAGGTTCCTTAAGTCTGAATAACGAATTGTGAACTACCTTATAATTCTGTTAATTGAAGTTCTATTTTATTTAACAATCGAATTTTCCTCGATTAAGTTAGTGTTTTTTTGTTAGTTAAAGACAAGTGAACTTTGTAAATCAATACATTTATTTATTTATTATATACGGAGACCACCAGACTTCCTCGAAGCAACGAGAATGATCTATTAAATTCTAGATGTGAGTATAGGCATATAGTGCCACACACGATCCATGGCCATTCGTCAATATGACGTATGAATATGAATGACGGCTGCGAACTCTGCCCTGCGTCAATTTCCACCGGGCGCGGAACGGCAGCGTAGCGCTGCCTTGCGAGCCAGCCGTATTCACGCGAGATCACGAGATCACGCGATAATCCTAAACCTAATGTACTCACCATTCACTCCCAAAACTACTGCAATTAAATGCCACGCTTTGCCCTTATAAAAATGACGTAATGTTGATGTGAAGTCGTGATAGGCTACATGAGCTGAGTTTTGTGTTTTATTTTGAAAATTGACCAGATGCTTTATGGCTTTTACTTTTCCACTTCCTGCCCCGCTCGATCTGCTCTGTTGAAATTGATTAAACGTAGTAATGTGGGATAGGGCTGTAGGAGTGGGAACATAGAGCTGTTGGAACATATGAATGACCCTTTGTAAAATAGGCTATAGATAAAATGATCAATAAGGAAAAGTAGCCATAAGAAAAGTAATATTAAAATGTAACCAATTAACATTCCCGCAAAAAAAAAACGGCTGTGTTTGAATTTAAACCTTTTGAAATCTTCCTCAACAAATCACAGCGCACTAGACTGGTTTTCTGCTCTTTCATTGGATTACAAATGATCGCATGAGCAGCTGTTTTGACAAGTTCACGTCTCGTATCCCGCGCAGGCGCGCACCAAGCAGTCTGCGGCGCGCAGTGACCGAAGTCTTGTGAACACGTCTCAGGTCCATGACACGGCTACTTGAAGAACTACCCTCTGAATAGCTGGTCACAATTCATTTTCTTAATTCTTGAAATCATGAGTTGTTTAACAGAAATATACTAGTTTCTGTTTAGTCAAGGATATACAAAACTCAGAGTAATGACTCAGACGGACGGAGGGGTTAACTAGTCCACGGTGTGTTCATGCTATCTGTTGCTGAACTCATTCAGCTCACTTGTTTTTTATGTTCAGTAGAGGTGTGTTTTTTTTCCACAATCATCCGAGCCAAGCAAAACAGTCGGTAATGTTAATAAGCTAAAAATGATTGTCTGCCCGTTTTGTAGTCAAACACTGCAGACATTGAGAGGGTTTGTGTTGCATTGTAGAGTTCACAGAAATGAACCGCGTTGTTTTTTCAAATGTTTTGGCGCCAACTGCAAGCGGACATTTTCGACCTACGCAGCTTTTAAAGCTCACTTCTATCGGGCTCACAATGTGCCTGTTCCCTCTGTTACTGCTACGGCCGCTGTGGCAAATTTAAAATGTGCAATTTCTCTGTGTGAGCGCCAATTTCACACAGTGAACAAACTTATATCCCACCTAAAAGAGCATTTACTGGAGGGGCGACATGTGGCATGTCCAGTAACTGGTTGTCAAAACAGGTTCACTGTGAAGTCATCATTTACTGCTCATATTTCCAGGAAACATAGAGCATTTTCTGTGGATAGTGTAAGAGATATGTACAGAGAAACTATATCCCAGGCTTCTGCTGTCAGTGGATGTGAGGATGCCCCTCAGAACACAAATGGGGAGACAAATGAAAGCAGTGAATATCTACAGAATTTCAATGACACTTACGTAAGGAATATATGTTTATTCTACCTAAAGTTGCAAGGACAGCTCCTCCTTCCAAACTCAACAATCCAGACGATTGTTGAAGAAATGCAAAATGTGCATACATTAGGACAGGAGTACACTTTAGGGCTGTCACTTTTTATTCGAAGTTCGAATATTCGTTCGAAGGTGGGGTGAAAAGTTCGAATTCGAAGTGTAATTCTCCATTCGAACTGTAAAAATGCGCTATAAAGAAGAGAGCGGCGAGTGGCTTCTCCTCAATAAAGCGGCCCTCCTGGATCCCCGCTTCTCCCGGTTAGTCCACCTTTCCCCTGCACAGAAACATCTCGTGACTGAAAGCCTCTCACACGAGCTCACTGAAACGGAGACCGACACTGATCGCACACGACAGGGGGGGCATTTGGGGGCCGTGCCCCCCCTAGCGGTCATTAATGCCCCTCCTACCACAGGTCATTATTTTATTTATTTTCCCGATAATGACCGGCGTTCTATACATTATCCCTTATATTACACAGGTCTTCTTAATGCTGTGGAAATCGCAAGGTCCAGTTTTAGAACGCGGCAATTTAACTATTTCTCTTCAGCCAATCACAGCACAGAACAACTTGTACGTCACGGCCTTACTCTCCCGGTACCGTACTGTCCACTCCAGCATAAAAATATCAGATTGAAATATCCGATATACGGAGAATGACAAAACACAGTAACTCTAGCCTACTCTCAAGCAAAATAAAAATAAAACTAATTGCAAACCTAACTAATTGCAAACCTAACTAATCTAACCTAACCTACGCAAATAATGCTGTTGCGGCTCTCAGCTGTGCCAGAGCGTTCACAGTTGCTAGGGAAACCACCTAGCGTCGCAGCCCGTTGCAGCGTGTTGCAGCCAGTGTGAACCATATGATGTCTATGGTGTGAACGGCCCAGTTTTAGAACGTCGCAGCCCGTCGAGTCGCAAGGAGTTGCGAGTTGCAAGCCGTTGCAAGGTGAATCTTTGGTCTGAACTGGGCTTAAAGCTTATATGTTGTCCGGGGTGTTTTTGATTATTGTGGAGGCTGTTCTCTAGGTTTATAAACAGTGCCAGGCCTACTTAATGTTTTTTTGGAGGTTCATAAACTGTTGATGTGAATAAACTATTTATGACATAGCAGAGGTGGTTAAACTTATTTGCGTTTAGCATCCACGACAGCCCTCCCCCTTTTTTTGCGTTAAAATATTTCACAAAAGGCAGTGCCCCCCCGCTGGCGACCCATGCCCCTCCAGTAGATCTGCTCTGGAGCCGACTCTGGAGAAGACGCTGTCGGCCCCATAGACATCTTATAGATAGACGGAGCATCGAATGCTACCGCCTACTGGCGCTGACGAGACGCGGGGCCGCCATCTTGGAGTGGTCATCCGCTCCACTCAGTGTAATCCGTTTGGCTGGAGCAATGAACTGTCAGCGCATTTAATTAATCATGCCTCACTGAATACCACTGATTTTCATGCGTTTTTTTGTCATACGTGTAGCTATGATAAAGGCCACATGGTTTGGCGTGTTTTATTATTCGATACTAATTATACCAATAGTACGGTAATGTTAAATCTTGCTTGTGAAAAGTAATCCCCCGATTCCTATTATGGATTGTCCGCCGATTTGAGCAGGAATACGCTGAACAACAGCCCGGCATCCTGTTTCTGCTGCTGTTGCTCCTCCCGGTTGACCACTCCAAGATGGCGGCCGTATTTCTCGCGTCCCAGCAGCCAATGCTCCGTCTATCTATATGATGTCTATGGTCGGCCCCGTGCACGGAAAGTTCAAGTTTAAACTCCCGGACAGAACTGTAGATAGCAACACCGTTATCTGCAATCTCTGTAGTAAGGAATTTTCCTATCACCGGAGTTCATCAACCCTTAAATATCAACTCAACGCAAAACGTTTGGTAGCAAGCTCGCAGGTACGAGCTGCCACAGCCCCTGAAGCTGGCGCTAGCAGCCAGCCTCGTCAAGACACACTCGACTGAGATGCATTGAATCTTGAGTGAGATGGAAATTCTAATAATTTGATCTTAATATGTTAATGAAAGACATGTTTTAAATAAATGAGACATTTATCTTTAAAGTCTATTATGTGAATTATTCATTGAATCACGAGGGAGACCGGGGGAGGGAGGGAGACGGGGGAGGAGGGGGAGACGGGGAAAGAGAGACGGAGAGAGACGGGGAGAGACGGGGAGAGAGAAAGAGAGACAGAGAGAGATTGTCCGGCCATCTGTCTGTGCATATAATACAACGTGGGCCTAAATAGAGTGA
>NC_082402.1:19312825-19478734 GCF_031168955.1 Gadus macrocephalus
CTGAACCGCTCTTCATCATCATCATCATCATCACTAGTACTGTTCTCCTGCGCTCTGTGTACATATACATAGATATGAACACATACATACATATACATATGTACACATTCATAGATACACACACCTCAACAATAACGTTATGAAAACATCAACAACAATATTATGAATACATCAACAACAAACATCTCTCCTTGGATCCAGGCTGCTCTTCTTTTTATTCTCTTTCTTTTTGTGACCGCTCTCTCTTCTTCTTCAGCCCCCTCCCATATCAGCCCCCCCCCCCCCCCTCCTCAGCCCCCTCCCCATACGCCCCCTCCCCCTCATCAACCCCCCTCATCCCCCTCCCTCTCATCCCCCCTTCCCCTCACTGCCCGGTCACAACCCTCCCTCTCCTGCCTCAGCCCCTTCACCCCCTCCCCCCTCCCCCTCACCCCCCTCTCAGCCCGGTCACCCCCCCTCCCCCTCACCCCTAGTCCTCCCCCTCAGCCCTGTCAGCCCCCATCCCCCTCCCCCTCACCCCTAGTCCTCACCCTCAGCCCCCCCTCAGCCCCGTCACCCCCCCTCCCCCTTCCCCTCACCCCTTGTCCTCCCCTGAGGGAGAACCAGACATGATGAGCTGCTGAACCGCTCTTCATCCTCATCATCATCATCATCATCACTAGTACTGTTCTCCTGCGCTCTGTGTACATATACATAGATATGAACACATACATACATATACATATGTACACATACATAGATACACACACCTCAACAATAACGTTATGAACACATCAACAACAATATTATGAAAACATCAACAACAATGTTATGAAAACATCAACAACAGTGTTATGAATACACTCATTCATCACCAGTACTGTTCTCCTGAACATGACATGTGTGGGGGGGGGGGGGGGGGGGGGGGGGGTCATGTGATGATAGTTACACTATTGCTACATCAACAACAAACATCTCTCCTTGGATCCAGGACTTACCAAAGACAAGAAGCTCAGCGCTGTGATTGGCCGTGCCAGCGCTGTTGCTCGCCATGCAACAGACCGTGTTCACGCCGTACCTCCCACCTCTGACGAAGAGGAAGCCCCTCTCCACCCAGGCCTCTGATTGATCGTCTGTGCCGTCCCTCTCCAAGGGCCTGCCGTTGTGGAGCCACTCTACTGTGGGCTCCGGCGTGCCGCCGGCGTGGCAGGTGTAGCGGGCCGTTTGGCCCACGGGCAACACTTGGGTAGAGGAGTGGAACTCTGTGATGCTGGGGGCCTCCTCCTCCTCCGTGGGCATCACTGAACCTGAAGAAACCAGGAGGAGAGGAGTGAACGTCTACAACACGGATCTAGAGATGCAGCGTCAGACACTCCCTTCACTCTCTCCTAACACCCGTCCACTAGAGGGCGACCAGGGGATTGACAACCAGTATTCTCACCTGCCTTTTCATACATGATGAGTATCACAGCAGTGTCTACAAAGATTACCCAGGGAGGGGAAGTCACTCCACGAAGAGGTTAACGGGTCAGGGGCGGAGCTTGAAGAGAAGAACGCCAAACCGTTCAGCAGCTCCAATAGAAACTAGTGCAGGTGAACCCAGAAAGGGTTGAACCTTGTGACCTGACCTTAGGAGACCACAATAGAAACCTGACCTCAGTAGACCACAATAGAAACCTGACCTCAGTAGACCACAATAGAAACCTGACCTCAGTAGACCACAATAGAAACCTGACCTCAGTAGACCACAATAGAAACCTGACCTTGGTAGACCACAATATAAACCAGACCTTAGTAGACCACAATATAAACCTTACCTTAGTAGACCTAAACACATCCAACAACCTTTCAACTCTTAAAGAGTGTATTTACTGTATCTACGGCACAGAGAACAGAAAGGAGGAACCGTTCTCCACTCATGAACACAAACAAAGTCTACAGACCCTCTTTGTTCCGCTCAGCCTCCAGATGATCCAGGTCTAGGACCTTCTCACAGATCCAGTGGTGCAGTCTGTTACACGGTTCTTCAGACCAGCCGTCCTCCCCTGCTACGACACAGTCTCTTGCTCCGCCGTCATCGCGTGGTTTAACGTGTCTCCAACTGAGAACCACGAGGAGGAGACAGTGGAGGTCAGTCTGTCACTCTCAGAGAAGAGATGCTGCTGAACAGAGTCTTCAGCCTTACCTTGAGGTCACGGGGGTACCATCCACCCACTTGTGGGTCCCCTCTTTCTCTCGATCACTCAGTCCAATCCAGGAAGTATCCATCAATCTGCTGACAAACGCCTGTTTCCAAAGGTAATAGCATCTGTTGTTATGCAACACAGATGAACACACACACACACGCACACACACACACACAGACACAAACACACACACACACACACACACAGACACAGACACACACACCACACACACACACACACATACACACACACGCAGACACACACACACACACCACACACACACACACACAATCTCTCTCTCTCTCACACAATGTTGCTTTCTCTCTCTCCATCTCTCTCCATCTCTCTCCATCTCTCTCTCTTTCTTAATCACTCACTCACTCACAAAAACAATTGGTCTCTCCCACACGCACGCTCACACACACACACACACACACACACACACACACACACACACACACACACACACACACACACACACACACGCACCAGTTCTTCTCTGCTGTTGATGACCACCAGGTCTGCCTTTCTCTTCTGATAGTCTTCTCTACTGGCCCTCCAGCCCTTCTTAGTAGTAGAAACACGGTAGAGACTCTTGTCGTGAAGCATCCAGCCCTGAAGTGTCAATTCATCTGTTGAATGTAAAAGAACATCCTGAACAAACAGAGAACTGCTTATCTTACGGTCTTCGTTACGGACACACAACCCTGAGACCTGACCTTAACAGACCACATAGAAGCATGACCTCAATAGACGACAATAGAAACCTGACCTTAGTAGACCACAATATGAATCACAGAAGCAGAGGGTGTTTTTGAAATGAATGTTAATGACGCGATTGATTTAATAACTTTGATAAAACCCTCACCGAGTTCATCCAGTAAGTGCTCTCTCCCCTCTTTCCAGGGTGACGGTGAGTCTAGGACAGGACAGAGGAATACAGAAGATATGAGCTCTAAAACAGAACGACATCGTCTCTAAACATCACAGGACCCACAGCCAACCAAACACAAAGTCCATAATATTAATACTAATTAAAATAGCAATAACTACAGTTATCAATATCATTATCGTTGCTATTGTTACAATTATTCATATTAGTAGGCCTAACACAAATTCTAACAACTACAATAACGATCATTATCATTGCTATTATTACAGGTTGAGCGCGCGCATTGCACGCTCAGCCTCTAGTTGTAATTGTTGGGAAAAATAACCTGATGAGCACATCACATGGCAGGCACATTAATATATAGTCGACTCTTGCTCTAAACCCAACGAACACATAACACAAACATGATAATATAGTCAGGTCAAGGCCAGAGCCGAAGGCCCCATTTCCCAGGCAGATGGTGGACACTCAGACAATGCACCAGTATCATCTCCAGAACGGGAGAGCCACATTAATTTATCACACAGGAGACATTTTGAGAGCTCTTCCCCGTTAGGAGGAACCAAGAGATACCTCTGCCCACACCAGGGGCCTGAGAGCCACATTAAATTATCACACACGAGACATTTCAGGGGGGGCACTCCCCGTTTTAATTTATCACACCGGAGACACGAGGAACTCTCCCCGTTACGAAGCTCTCTCAGGGCCTGGGAGCCAAAACACACAGAACCGCACACACCTCAAACGCACACACCTCATCGAGAGGAGGATACAGCATAAGACTGCATCACACAGGGACTCTTCACCTTCTTCTGAAGCAGACCTTCCACGGAGGCGAAGCTCCAGACGAACCATCAGCGCTGATTAGGGACTTAGACATATTCGATCTCTCACGCATTATGACTCTGTATAACCGTTGCCACTTTACTTAATAAATCCAAGGTCCTCGTGCCGATAGACTTTATTACCTCTCCGTCTCATTTTATCTGGTCCAGTAGCTAGACAGACCGTTTTTCCCAACAATTTGGTGACCCACGACGTGATTTTTTCTGAATTGAACACGCAACTGGGAAACGAGAGACTGTGAGAGCGGTTCGCTACGGGACATCTCGTGGGGACGAATAGGACTGCATCCCAGTATTTCCCCCTAAATCCGATTGACCCTGAACGCGTGACACATCGAATATCGGCTCGTTGCATGGTGAAAGAATACCCTCGAGACCATAGGGCCTATAATAATCGGTCATAGTGATACAAGACTACCGATGGCCTAGTGATAAATGCCTGGGCCAAGAGTGGACCCGGAGGGATGCCTGGACCGCGGGTGGAATCCAGAGGGAATGAGAAGAAAACTAGGGCCTATAAGAATCGGTCATAGTGATACAAGACTACCGATGGCCAAGTAATAAATGTGTATTAAATAATTCTATGTGGTAAGAAGGTTAGAGTCCCTTTGCAGAGGGAACCGTATGCCTGGGGCACGAGTGACACACAGAGAGACAGTGTGTGTGTGTGTGTGTGAGAGGCCCAGAGAGAGAAAAAAAAGAGAACGAGCGTATCTGTGGGCCGGCTAAATATAGAAATAAATCATTCAATGATAACCCGGGTGTGTGTGTGCAGCGTTTGCTTGCTTTGTTATGCTCAACGCTATGTGTGCAGCGCTTGCTTGCTTTGTTGTGCTCAACGCTATTTTGCCGTGTCTGATGATTGTGGGCGCGGGACACAGAATGAGAGGTCTGTTGATATGTTTCTGTGTGCGTCTGCGGGAGACAGAATGAGAAAAGTCTGTTGATATGTCTCTTTGTGTGCGTTTAGAGGAGACAGAGTGAGAAAGGCTGTGTGCGTCTCTGTGCGCGTGTACGCAAGAGGTGATGTTTCTGTGTGTGCGTTTAGAGGAGACAGAGTAAGAAAAGCTGTGTGCGTCTCTGTGCGCGTGTAAGCAAGAGGTGATGTTTCTGTGTGTGCGTTTGGAGGAGACAGAATGAGAAAGGTCTGTTTAGGTGTGTGTGTGTGTGTTTGTGTGAGAGGGAGCGAGAGAGATAGCAAGGAGAGATAGCAAGGAGAGCTAAAGTCGGAGAACGATCGAGAGGGACCATTTTCCCTCTAGACAGTTGGAGGTAGCGATAGAGTGCGTGTTTTTCTAACAATGAACAGTTGTTTCAGGACCACGAGAAAGGACTCTGTATGGTTTTCAGGCCCAGAGTGTAATCCCCTTTCCCATATGTGTAGTCCTCCCATTTGAGGTCCCCGTCCACCATATTTGAAGTCCTCTACTCCACCTCATGTTGTAGTTCCCCTCCCTAAAATTGTATGGAAGTTAGAACCTGTGAGGGTGTTTTGGTTCGGCCTGACGAGGCCTGTACCAATTTCGGTGGTCAGCTTCTAGTTTTGTGTATATAGAAATTTGGAAAGGGGGAGCAGTATTAAGTTATATATAATAAAGTGAAAAGTTATTTGTGAATGAAGGGACAGAAGGATCCTTTTGTGTGTGAGAGATAGTTATTAGGCCTTGTTCCATGATGGAGAGTTGAGGATGTTGCATTCCAGGCTTATCTGTTAACGGTCCTAGCTGCTGCTTGACCCTAAGGGGAGCGAGGAAGGGTGAGAGAGAGAGAACACATTTCCCCCCCATTTGTCGAGCTACACCATTCAGGCAGTACAGAGAGACACACTAACACACAGTACAGAGAAAGGAAATAGAGTGCGTTCAACTGAAAGCGTGTGGTGGCCATACGCCATAAAATACCACATATCCAAGGAATGCAGGTAGAGCTCTGTTGAGTTTTCAGGCTTTGATAAATTTGTAGTTCCCTGTCTGCCATGTTTGAAGTTCCTTGTGGTCTCTGTCCATAGGTTTCACCTGAACAACCCCTCTGCTGGCCGAGAAAAGGAACTACCCATGGTTTCTCTCACACCCAGCCCCCAGAGCACGCTCGCTTTCAAGGCGTTATGGCCGCACCCAACGTGGGAGGGAGACACGCAGAGAGAGAGAGAAGCCACATTCCACCCTTATCTGTTGTCTTGCACCAAACAGCACCCCGTACTGAGGAGGGAGAGAGAGCGTGTTCTCCCGAAGGAGGGAGAGAGTCACAGGGAGACACGCAGCGGATATTCACATTATGGCTAATTTGTTTTTCTTTAAGTTTAGTTTTAGTTTTAATTTTTATTCAGGATGATGAACATCCTGACACAGTTACCATTCAGGATGAAGAACATCAAAGTTCATGAGGAGGTTATAAGGACAATAACGTTGATACTTTAATAGGACAACAGTGATGATAATCTAATGCAATTGGACTAAAGAAGGTGTTGCTATTAACTAAGTGATTCATATTATTTTCACACAGGAAAGAATAATTGAATAAATATGGATATGATAAAGAAGGAGAATAATAATAAAATAAAATAAAGTAATCTTGATAAACTGTACAAGTAGGACTACACCTATTAAAATATGGGGTGTATCTCTTTGGTCAAGGATGACAGGTGGATTGAAGCCACATCTGCTGGGAAGGGGTCCTACATGCTATGTTGTCAATTTGGATTCGGAAGTAGTGGGTTTACCTTTCAAATGCCACTACTGCTGCTGCAATAATTTTAACTCTGATAAATTACCTTTTGTTTTATAGTTTCCCTGATGTGTATCCAATACGCACACACTTGGCTGCATAGAACAGATGGGGCTGAAGACTGTCTCCATCCCTCCACTTTGCGATCTATACCACCATATAGGTGGGGATTGATTGTATCCCAGGTATGGCATCCTGCAGCGAGCCAGTATGGAAGGCTGGTTAGCCAACGACGGGTAAGATCCCACCTTGACACCCGGGACGACCTAAGGCAGGCACAGTCACGATTACTTGGCAGAGTCGCTGTGGACACTGGCTTACTTGATCATGAAGTCACGAGCTGCAACAATCATAGGAAGTGCCGGGTGGGGTGTAGGGTGGAGGAGGAACAGGAGTCAGATATGTCAGCTCTGGCAGCAGAGGTGGTCTTGGAACGGGGCATGTCGCGTTTTATTTTATTTTACCTTTGTGGTATAGAAGGCCACTAACGCATGTACGTTTTTCGGTTTAGTGCATGACTTTGGAACAGCGTGGTCTCCGGCGGCTGATGGTAAACCCACCCATATTGGGCTTTGGTTTTTGACATACTGGTTTCGATTTCCCTTCCCAAAAGATTGGTTTTAGTTTGCTGATGGTTAAGGTTAGACGTTTCGACGTTGGTTGCACCAACGGCGTTCTTAGATTTGCTTATCATTTAATGTGCATGGTTTTGACCATTGCCCAAGGGGGGAGGTATTGAGGAGAATAAAAAAAAAATATATATATATATATATATCTAAAAAAAATAATATAATAATAATAATAATAATAATTAGAAAACAAGGTTTTTCTTCACCATACTTGCAAACAATGATTGACATCCAGCTAAATGAGTGTGAAACACAGTGTTCAACAGATGGGTGGAAGCAGTCCCATCAAAAGACCCAAGTGCGGCTACAGAAATCAAGTTTCGGACTAGAGAAGTCATGACTAGGTTTGGAATTCCGTCAGAAATAAGCTCAGACGGAGCGTTTATTCAGAGAACACTCAAACATGTGATTCAACATTTGCATGTCAAATAAAGACTAGATTACGCCCCAATCCTCAACCACAAGGTATGGTGGAAAGAGTGAATGGGACGCTCAAGACAAAAAATTAACAACATTTGTGCACTAAATCACTAAATTGAACTAATGCACTACGACTGACACTAATGAGTTATCGCATGAAAACTAACAGAACGACGCATCTAACCCCGCATGAAATGCTTAAGGGTCGACCCATGCATTCACCTAACATTCAAGGGTCCCAAAAGGGACTTCCATTAGAGTAATTAGAAATAGAATTAAGGAAAATATGTTTGAACATCTAACTGTTGTACATAAGTTTGTAATTCCAGCAAGAGAAACACGAAGTTCCAGGGCCAGAGGAGGAGCCAGATGCAGACACGCCCGGAGCTGACCAACCACCCAAGGATGATCCAATCAGATTTCGCACCGGATGGGTCGGTGGCCAGGGTGCTGGCAGGGTTAGTCCCTCAGATTAGATTTGGCAGAGAGCTCCGGCATTAATGACCCCTTCACAGGATGGATGGAGAGCCCAATGAGCGATGGGCGCTACAGGTGCAGCAGGTGCCATCCAAGCTTACCTGGGGATCGAGTATACACCGGAGAGTTTGGACGCGGGACCGCCAGAGGGGCCCGACCTGATCCGGCTGGAGAACATGGTGGGCTGCCCCATTCCCGTCCCCGCCAACGGCACCACCCCCCTCCCACCTGATGCACCCACGTCGCCCGGACCAGGGATCTGCGTTCCGGTACCAGGGGCTGCGGCCCGTTCCCTTACGGCTTGAGGGCGCCCCTGGCTGTATTCGCTTCTGTACGCTTCACTGTTTTTAGCCGCTCCCATATCTATGCCCGCGTCTACGCAACCGACGCCGGGAACGCAAATGTTGTTGTTTATATCGCTGTCCCACTAGATGGAGCTCGGGGATACACACGGGTGAGATTCCAGGGGCCTTGATTGCCCGTTTATCAGATGAGGTCCTGAGCGCAGTTGAATAAAAGGGTCTAATGCTCAGGTGGCGCCTTGCGACCACCTGCCCGTGATGACGCTCAGGACTATTCCGTGGTTTCAGTTGTTCCCGTGCCCCGGGCCTACCCTGAATACCCCATGCGTGTGATTGCTTATTGTTACACGACCAGTTAACTCCTCCTCACATCCTTAGTGTGTGGTCATCTAGGGATGGGTTGAGGGGGATTGCCATTCGTTGTTTACCTCATATCTTTCTGATATTATTATTATTATTTAGGGACACGTTTCAGGGTTGCATTTCTTTCCTGTGATTGTTATTGTGTAGTGTTTGTGTGATTGTTGCATTTTTGTTTATATCGTTATTGTTTACTGGTAGTTTTGTTGTTGCATTTTGTTGTTGTTGTTATGGTTTGGTGTTGGTTTTGTTGTGTATCATCTGCTGCCAGTATTGTTGGTATTGTCTGCTCGCGATGTAAGGCCGGGGTGGATGCCACCCCCTAGGTGGGGTGTGTATGGCATACCCATGTCTGAAGCATGGGTAGCGTTTCTCCCACGTGGTTCCCCATACACCCGGTCCAGCGAGTTGTTTTAGTCCCATGCTCATGGTTGTTTGTTTTTATGATCATTTTGCCTTCTTTCTGTTATTTCTAATGGTGTTATAATGGTAGTCCCGTGCTGGAGTCCTATCCCTCGTACCCCAAATGAGTAAAAGTCGTCTTGCGACGACTTGAGGGGGATATGTTGGGAAAAATAACCTGATGAGCACATCACATGGCAGGCACATTAATATATAGTAGACTCTTGCTCTAAACCCAACGAACACATAACACAAACATGATAATATATAGTCAGGTCAAGGCCGGAGCTGAAGGCCCCATCTCCCAGGCAGGCAGATGGTGGACACTCAGACAATGCACCAGTATCATCTCCAGAACGGGAGAGCCACATTAATTTATCACACAGGAGACATTTTGAGAGCTCTTCCCCGTTAGGAGGAACCAAGAGATACCTCTGCCCACACCAGGGGCCTGAGAGCCACATTAAATGATCACACACGAGACATTTCAGGGGGGCACTCCCCGTTTTAATTTATCACACCGGAGACACGAGGAACTCTCCCCGTTACGAAGCTCTCTCAGGGCCTGGGAGCCAAAACACACAGAACCGCACACACCTCAAACGCACACACCTCATCGAGAGGAGGATACAGCATAAGACTGCATCACACAGGGACTCTTCACCTTCTTCTGAAGCAGACCTTCCACGGAGGCGAAGCTCCAGACGAACCATCAGCGCTGATTAGGGACTTAGACATATTCGATTTCTCACGCTTTATGACTCTGTATAACCGTTGCCACTTTACTTAATAAATCCAAGGTCCTCGTGCCGATAGACTTTATTACCTCTCCGTCTCATTTCATCTGGTCCAGTAACTAGACAGACCGTTTTTCCCAACAGAAGCATAACGAAAGGAAACCTGGAGATCCGAGTTATCGACACGCCACAGAAAGAATCCTTTTTTCTTTCTTAAACAACAGAATAGTGGTGGCGAGATGATGCCTCATGAAACGTCAAAGCCTCGCAGCCAGGTGAACCATCAAAGTGGTTCGACCTCGAAGCTTCAAATGAGTACGCTAGGGACACCCAGTGGTGAATGAAATTATGATGAAAGAAAGAGTTTCCTGTGATGATGTGATGTTTGCTTCGTACAACATCAAAACGTTTAAGAATTAAAGTCATTTCAGTGATACGTGTGAGTGTGCCGTTCATAAATATCTCCCGAGCTCATGGTAGAGGACAAATCATTTGACAAAGGTTTTAAGTCATCCCGGGCAAAATAGATTGTCTTATAACTACAGTAGCCTACTAATAATTGTAATAATAGAACTGCATGATGTCTGAGAACGAGTGTGATTAATTACATAGCCATAAAAGTGATCTTGGAACTGGGTAGGGTCTTCTTTTTGTAAAAATGTGCCAATTGTGAACCCATATCGCGGAACAGCCCGAGATGAAGCCTCGAACGTCACGCGCTACGTCATTTCGCCTATGTGAATCCTACTCGATACGGAGCTTCGCTGGGGGAGGAGCCGAGGTACTCGACACGCCCCGATGCCTCGATGCAAACCATAACATCACTACAACAGAATATCGTTGGAATAATTGTAAACAGTGCGTTTATGAATTGTAAATGACACTTTATTGTCTACAGGCGGACGGGTGTACTCTCAGGAGGAGTTTAGTTTTTCACAGTGAGAGAGGGGTGCGTCGGTCCTGGAGGTACTGCAATACCAGGTCGATGGGTGGAGTGGACGGAGCAAGCCCCTTTTCCATCTCCCAGTTCCAAAAATCAATTTAATATATGGTCCCCGGGTAGGGGACGTATCAGATATTAAACTGATAAGAACAGATACTACACTTGATCTTAGCCAAAAGGCCGAGAAGCGATGCTCCCACATGCTCAGACCAAGAGGCGAGGTTCCCAGACACGTCGCTCCACTTGGCGGTTTAACAGACAACGACGAAACAAAAAAAAGACCAAGCAATCTGTGTGCGTGTTTGTGTGTCTGTGAAAGCTGGAGAAATAAACCGAGGTCGCTACATCTCTTTGCTGCTGCCTGCTGGCAGTCTCACTAGGCCGTCTGCATGTTTCACAAATAGAGTTTGGAGCAGTGGAGGCTTCTATGAGACTACAGGTGAAGCAGTGAGTGAACGAAATGTTGAATGTATTTTCTTTCTTTATTTATTATTTATTATGTTACCTTTTTAAATGAGACCAGTACGTGAGTGCACTGAATGTCGTTGTACTTCTGTCCAATGACAAATAAATATATATCTATAACACCCGGAACTCTATTGCAGCCAATGAGCTCGAGTTGAAAAAGAAAATAGCTTACAGCACGTGGTATTCCCCGGTGAAGCTGTCGACGGAGGATTCACTCAGGTAAATGTTATCCCCTGCATCGTTTGCTAGTTAATAATTAGAATTTTTTTTTACGGTTTATATTAAGCTGTTTCGATTTTGTAGAAAGAGAAAAGATTTCGACCGTGTCATAACGCGGTCGTTGTGTATAAAGGGAAGAAGTAGTGGGTACGTTTTTAGCTGCTGGGTAGACTTTAGTCAACCTAACGCCTGTCGGTGAGCAACCATATTACCCGTGGGAAGTCTCGTTTTAATCGTGGCAATCTAAGCTTTCCAACGGTGTATGGCATTACTATATTCACCCAAGGGTCGTTGAAATAATAAGCTGATTAATGTGTGTTTTGTGACGATAGCTAGGCGCGGCTAACGACACTGTTTACAATAGTAAGGGCTACGTCGCATACCTGCAAACTTGTTGCTTTTCGGCGACAATCAACGTTTTCTTGGTCAATTTGATGTGGATATGTGTTAATATGGGTAAATGTGACTGTTTAGACAACAGCTGATGCGAGAGTAATTGTAACCTGAAGCAATTTGGCGACCGTGTTAATCTCTTGACAATCTGGCGAGCTTGTTGTCCTAGGCTAATACACCAACAGCAGATTTCTGTATAATAAAGGGCTACATATTGTCAATCTAAATGATCTGCTTTTAGTTTTACTCATTTATTCATGTTTTACTGTACCAGATGGAACATGCCTACACATCAGTGCACCGTGTGCGACAAGACATTCGGTGAAAAGTCCAACCTGGCAAGCATCTGAAGATCCATGCCATCGCCAGGGAGACCTTTATCTGTGACGTCTGCGGGAAGAGCTTGGCCACTAAACCATCGCTGGTCAGCCATCAACAGCTACACCAGTACCCCAACATAATTTTGTACCGGCAAAGAGAGGCCAGGCTGTACTGTACAGAGGCAGCAAGGTCTGTGGCAGAGGCCCGCAGCAGCACTGTTGTTGACCCTAAATGGCTGGATTTCAAGACAGCAGAGACCTTTGGAAAGGTCAGCTGGTCATCACGTTCGGGAAGTACGCCGGTCAGACCTTCAGGTGGCTTGTGGAGAATGATGTCGGCTGGCTGGTGTGGCTGCTGTTCCAGTACTGCCAGCAGGGAGAGCAGAACGAGCTGCTGAAGTGGCAGAAGGAGCGACTGCTCCGCCAGACCGGCCTCAGGTCCAGTACCGGCACATCCATCACGAGGCTGGAAAGAGACGTAAGTTGTCATAAGCACTTTGTTTCACCTGTTGGCTGTGGAAAGCAAATAGCACACACACGTCATATCAATACTGATCACATGTGTATTTTATATTTCCAGATTATTTGTTGATGAGCCTGGGACTCCCGCGAACCGGCCCGTTCAGCCCACTGGGTTTGTCGTCCTCCACCCGGCTGAAGCCTGCTGCGCCCACCCCCATTCTGCCGAGGCCTCCTGCGTCCACCCACCTCCAGCCGAGGCCACCTGCTGCGTTGACCTACGGCCCATCCCCTGTGTCGGCAGCACCCATACTGCTGGTCCTCCCCGCACAGCCACAGGCCCCCTCCGTCCTGTTTCGTGGGCCATCCTGCAGCCAGAGCTTTGTCCCTCCTGCACCAACAGTGAAGACATTCATGCATAACAAGTCCTCAAGGCCATGTGGGGCTCGCCACGTGCCAGACTGTGGTGGACAGCGGAAGAGGTACACCCCTTCCAAGGACAAAGTGGCTGGAAGCATGCAGAAAATGTTTTCCTACTGTCCATCCACTAGGATGTCCACTACCCCTGGCTTTTACAATGTGGTGTAAGACAACTTTGAACACTTTAAGAGTGTCGTGGATGCGGAGTTGGAAAGGAGGACTGTGTAAATACCTGGAAATGCGTGTGTGTATATGTGTGTGAATAACTTACCTCTGTGATGCCACTGTTCCTGTGCCATCTGTAAGAGAGAGAAAGAGGCTTGTTTGTGTGTGTTTGTCTTTGTCTTTGTGTGTGTTTTTTAAACACTATCAAGCACTATCTATTTATTTATATCGTTAAAAAAAAAGGCACTTTGCAGTTTTACTTGAAGTTCTTTTGTTCGTTTTTTATTTATTATTATTTATATTGCTGTTAAAATTAACTTTGTAGTATCCATTCTGCTCTATGTTCAATATCGAGGCCAATCTTTTAAACCATAATCAGTTCCAATCTAACACAATCAGTTTACATACCCTTTAGTGGTTGTTCATGTTCAGATAATCGGTGTTTTTGTCATGCATGTTGTTTGTCTTTGTCAGCTTCATGTCTTTGTGATGTTTGTATGTATTTGTCTGCTTCAGTTTTAACAAAAGTTTGCTAAAGAAAACACAAAAGGGAGGAACAGCTTGAGCCTTTATTTGTTGATTGGTCACCTGAGTCTATGGATAATCATGTTCATTATTGCACTTTAGCCTGTACAAGCCAATTGTTGATTTGTATCTTAAGTACAAGTGTGTGTGTGTGTGTGTGTGTGTTCTTTAATTGTTGAGTGTTTTTTATTATTATTAATATGTGCCTGTCCTTGTTATGTGTGTATGTCTGTCAGCTCCATGTTTAACTAAATGTTTGCAAATGGTAGTACATGTTTGTCTCTCGTCTCATGCTCTCGTGTTCTCGCCTGTAGATCTGTACCTAGTCGTGGTGGGCGAGCTTTTAACTAAAATGATCTTGTTTATTTGTGTTTATATGGATTGCCTTTTCAATGAAACACATTCTGGTTGAAAAATAAAAGTTGTAAAAGTATTTTGGAGTCTCAGTGTGCTTGGGTTTCAGAAGGGGTGGGGTATTGGAAAGAAAAAACACACCAAAGCAATTAGAAGTCCTTGTGTCTTCACTCCCGCAACCAGCGGTGTGAATACACCCCCACTGTGATGGCTGCACTCCCTGTGTGGTCAAAACAATGAGTTCTGTGAATGGCTCTGATGTCTTCCAGAAAAAGTGAGAGTGCACTGAATACATTCTTATTATTTTTCTTAATTCAGCCCAAAAATGTAACAATTTAACACTTTTCCACTTGATTGTATGAATCTCATCAGCTACATCCACTCAAAGTATGAAAATAATAAACAAAACATCCAGCAGACTAGTGGATTTTGATAATCTAGGCCTTGCACATGACATTTCTGAAAATAAAACCACCCACCAGTGGCCACCAGATGGAGCCGTCCGTTTTGATCCTCGATCCTTTTGGATCGATCCCAGGGTTGAGGGATAGGGACTTTGGGGGGTCATGAGCCATTCCCAGGCGGTCACCCATCCAAGTACTAACCAGGCCGGACCCTGCTTAGCCTCCGAGATCAGACGAGATCGGGCGTGCTCAGGGTGGTATCATTCATAGCTATTATTTCTTTAGAACAACACGACCAGGGGAGAGCGCGAACGCAGTCCCCCACTACCAGAAATTATGCAATCGAGATTCCCACATTTGGGGAATTTGCACGGGTCAGCAACAGCCTCAGTGCAATGGCTGAGCCTCGCTATGGGTGAACCACCTATTTGATCATGGTATCTCCCTTGCCAGGTAAGTATGAGTTGTACACGTTCAGGTGGGCTGAACGATGCCCACGCGTGTTCCCCAGGAGAATGGTTGCAAAGCATTCGGAGATGTCTAGACTTTAATAAACACTGTAGACCACCGGTCAAACGATGACAGGCGAATCTGAAATCAGCGTGATGGAAGCATAACGAAAGGAAACCTGGAGATCCGAGTTATCGACACGCCACAGAAAGAATCCTTTTTTCTTTCTTAAACAACAGAATAGTGGTGGCGAGATGATGCCTCATGAAACGTCAAAGCCTCGCAGCCAGGTGAACCATCAAAGTGGTTCGACCTCGAAGCTTCAAATGAGTACGCTAGGGACACCCAGTGGTGAATGAAATTATGATGAAAGAAAGAGTTTCCTGTGATGATGTGATGTTTGCTTCGTACAACATCAAAACGTTTAAGAATTAAAGTCATTTCAGTGATACGTGTGAGTGTGCCGTTCATAAATATCTCCCGAGCTCATGGTAGAGAACAAATCATATGACAAAGGTTTTAAGTCATCCCGGGCAAAATAGATTGTCTTATAACTACAGTAGCCTACTAATAATTGTAATAATAGAACTGCATGATGACTGAGAACGAGTGTGATTAATTACATAGCCATAATAAAAGTGATCTTGGAACTGGGTAGGGTCTTCTTTTTGTAAAAATTTGCCAATTGTGAACCCATATCGCGGAACAGCCCGAGATGATATGGCAAGCCATCCCCGCCAGAAAACGGCATCATTTAGACGCGTATCACCTTCATTACGCCGTAAAAAATGCCGTAAAATGTAGAAAAACGCTGTAAAAGACGCCGTAATGCGCAAAAAAGCGCCGCTTTTTCCGCCGCAATTGAGCCTTTCAAGAGCGCACGTAAAAAGCGCCGTTTTGAACATCAAACCGCGCGTAAAATACGGCGCTTTTGTGCACATCACAACGCCGTAAAATACCGCGTTTATCTAGTATGCTAATAATCTCCGCCCTTCTTTTCTCTCAGCCAATGCATTTGAAGTGTTTGCACCCAATCGCTGAACAAGACAAGCAGACCAAATCAGTTCAACACAGATCTCCTCTCATTTGGCGTTAGTTGTAGCGTCATTCATATAGATATATATATTAGTAAATGCAGTTTCAATGTTGTGTTAACGCGTGGTCCAATCGATAGAGACGCTTGCTAGGGAAGAGGTTGTCGGATCGAATCAATTTATTGTCAGATTTGTGCTTTTGTCAGATGGTCACGCTTTTATGATCGCAATGCTTTTTAGTCCGCAAGCCAGACCTCCTGTGTTATAAGTTCCAAATTCAGTGCCTTTTTAGTCAGCCAGCCAGATCAGGTGTCTTGTTACACGCTTTATAAGTTAATTATATTTAAATTATTACAGCCATGGAGCCTTTATTTTCGCGGAGTTATCGTAACATCCTCTCTTGTTCAATCGATATAAATACACAGTGGAAAGGAGTGAGAGGGAGCCATAGAGAGAGACACTGATGAACTGGGGAGCCATGCTCTGACAACGTTCAGAGGCTTGTAAACAGTCTACTGAGTCTGACACGGTGCTTAAATGGGCTCTGGAGACGCAGGAATGTTGTTGGATTCAACTATTTGTGCATGGAAGCAAAAAAATATCTCCCCATCAAGGCCAACAGCAGAGTAGCCTACGAAAAGAATAGACTGATATGAATGCTTCAAATATTAAAACCCGATTGATTAGGCCTATGCCGACATTATATCAGTCCTAATCCTGAACGCACCGTGCGTACATTTTTCACGGCATTTTCCCCCAGGCAGACAGACAGACAGACAGACAGACAGACAGACACTTTGTTTACCCCAAACTAACTTTCATAATCCAGCAGGTTACACAATACAAATAACTCTTACACAAATACAGACAGCCTATACAGTAGGCTAATACAGCGCCCACCTCAGCAAAAGGTAAAATGTAAAAAGAAGATATAAGCTACATTTAAAATACAGATGCTGTAGCCTACATAAAAATCAGATGCCACATGAAATATGAAAATAGGATGCAATGTATAAATATGCAAAACTAGGATATAACTAGGCTATAATGAGAATACTCGGTTACAGCTGTTCCTCCCTTTTGTGTTTTCTTTAGCAAACTTTTGTTAAAACTGAAGCAGACAAATACATACAAACATCACAAAGACATGAAGCTGACAAAGACAAACAACATGCATGACAAAAACACAGATTATCTGAACATGAACAACCACTAAAGGGTATGTAAACTGATTGTGAACCCTTTTATTTATTTTTTGGTCTTAATTTGGTCACCGTTGGTAAGTGACCGTGGTATAAGCGGGAGTTAAGCGGGATAATGCCCTTTGAGGTGTCAATTAGCAGGAATTAATGGACGAAGTGGAGGCGTGAACCGTCCAAAGGACGGTTGCCTCTGCGTCCATTCTGGTATTTTTCCAGAATGGAAAAATACCAGATCGAACTTTCCTTGACCCCACGCCTGATTGGCTCCTGGCGTGGGATTTTGCAACATTGTATACCTTTTCAAACCCTGTGACCAGCCAAATATAAGCCTCCCTCTCATTCAGTCTACAGACCGGCTAGAGACAAGCTGCTTTTTGCTCTGCTCTGACATTGACGTCCTTCATCAGCTTTATATCTCAGACATCAGCACAAAGCACCAGGGCCTCCTCCATCATGTTGGGAGTAACGCGTTACAAAAGTGTCTATCGATCTATCTACCTATCTATCGTGTTGGGAGTAACGCGTTACAAAAGTGGCTATCTATCTATCTACGTATCTATCTACCTATCTATCGTGTTGGGAGTAACGCGTTACAAAAGTGGCTATCTATCTATCTACGTATCTATCTATCTATCTATCGTGTTGGGAGTTACGCTTGACAAAAGTGGCTATCTATCTATCTACGTATCTATCTATATCTATCGTGTTGGGAGTAACGCGTTACAAAAGTGGCTATCTATCTGCCTATCTATATACGTATCTATCTATCGTGTTGGGAGTAACGCGTTACAAAAGTGGCTATGGCCATAACCACTATGTAGGTCTAGCTATGTCATTCATTTTCCTATGAATTCTCTGTGAATGAAATTGAGAAGACTGTCTATCTATCTATCTATCCATTATTATTCCTCATGTCGGCGCCCGTCGTTTCCTCCACAGGCCTGTCCCGAGCAGGCACCTTGCTAATTTCTTCATCCACTCAACGGGCTTCCATCAAGTCTTCAGGGCTTGGTGGTTGCGCACTGGGTTTCAAATCAGGAGTGGCCTTGTTGGTGTCCATATTGTGATGGTCGGCCGTGATCTTCGTTCTCTGGGTTAGGGTTAGGTACGGACACAAGGCTTTCTTTGTTTTACGGGCATTTATAGATCCAAGTGTGACCGGCTGAATCTGCGTTGTGTTTGCCTGCAGTCAAAGGGTTCATTTTGTTTTGCTAAATCCAGATTTTTTTTTCAGTCATGATCTTTTGGAATTGGCTGCAAAGATAGAGCACACAACACGGGCTTGGGTGCCTTCTTGGGGGCTCTTCTTGGCCGCTTCCTTCTTGTACATCAGTAATAACAGGTTTTGCAGTCATATAGATACCCCTCACCCCTTCCTCTTCCCTGTATGGGTTCAGCCTGTTGTACATGGCCTCGATTACACTCCGTCTGTTGACACGCAAACAAACAAGATTTAGTGTTAACAAAAAAACGACTCCCTCTTCTTCATCGTCTCAGATTCCTGAGCGTAGAGAGAGTGTGTGTGTGTGTCTCTGTGTCTGTCTCAGTGTGTGTCTCATTGTGTGTCTGTTTGTTATTTACTTGCTGGCCAGGCCTCCACCAGGTGGGAGGTTGGGCACGGTCTCCGTGGCGATGCTCCGCAGTACAGACACCAGGTCGGGGACCCCCTCGTCCCCGAAGCGTCCCAGCAGCTCTGGACCCCCGGAACAAACACACACGCTAGGGCTGGGCGATATGACGATATACAGGTCCTTCTCAAAAAATTAGCATATTGTGATAAAGTTCATTATTTTCAATAATGTAATGATAAAAATTAAACTTTCATATATTTTAGATTCATTGCACACCAACTGAAATATTTCAGGTCTTTTATTGTTTTAATACTGATGATTTTGGCATACAGCTCATGAAAACCCAAAATTCCTATCTCAAAAAATTGGCATATTTCATCCGACCAATAAAAGAAAAGTGTTTTTAATACAAAAAAAGTCATCCTTCAAATAATTATGTCCAGTTATGCACTCAATACTTGGTCGGGAATCCTTTTGCAGAAATGACTGCTTCAATGCGGCGTGGCATGGAGGCAATCAGCCTGTGGCACTGCTGAGGTCTTATGGAGGCCCAGGATGCTTCGATAGCGGCCTTAAGCTCATCCAGAGTGTTGGGTCTTGCGTCTCTCAACTTTCTCTTCACAATATCCCACAGATTCTCTATGGGGTTCAGGTCAGGAGAGTTGGCAGGCCAATTGAGCACAGTAATACCATGGTCAGTAAACCATTTACCAGTGGTTTTGGCACTGTGAGCAGGTGCCAGGTCGTGCTGAAAAATGAAATCTTCATCTCCATAAAGCTTTTCAGCAGATGGAAGCATGAAGTGCTCCAAAATCTCCTGGTAGCTAGCTGCATTGACCCTGCCCTTGATAAAACACAGTGGACCAACACCAGCAGCTGACATGGCACCCCAGACCATCACTGACTGTGGGTATTTGACACTGGACTTCAGGCATTTTGGCATTTCCTTCTCCCCAGTCTTCCTCCAGACTCTGGCACCTTGATTTCCGAATGACATGCAAAATTTGCTTTCATCCGAAAAAAGTACTTTGGACCACTGAGCAACAGTCCAGTGCTGCTTCTCTGTAGCCCAGGTCAGGCGCTTCTGCCGCTGTTTCTGGTTCAAAAGTGGCTTGACCTGGGGAATGCGGCACCTGTAGCCCATTTCCTGCACACGCCTGTGCACGGTGGCTCTGGATGTTTCTACTCCAGACTCAGTCCACTGCTTCCGCAGGTCCCCCAAGGTCTGGAATCGGCCCTTCTCCACAATCTTCCTCAGGGTCCGGTCACCTCTTCTCGTCGTGCAGCGTTTTCTGCCACACTTTTTCCTTCCCACAGACTTCCCACTGAGGTGCCTTGATACGGCACTCTGGGAACAGCCTATTCGTTCAGAAATTTCTTTCTGTGTCTTACCCTCTTGCTTGAGGGTGTCAATGATGGCCTTCTGGACAGCAGTCAGGTCGGCAGTCTTACCCATGATTGCGGTTTTGAGTAATGAACCAGGCTGGGAGTTTTTAAAAGCCGCAGGAATCTTTTGCAGGTGTTTAGAGTTAATTCGTTGATTCAGATGATTAGGTTAATAGCTCGTTTAGAGAACCTTTTCATGATATGCTAATTTTTTGAGATAGGAATTTTGGGTTTTCATGAGCTGTATGCCAAAATCATCAGTATTAAAACAATAAAAGACCTGAAATATTTCAGTTGGTGTGCAATGAATCTAAAATATCTGAAAGTTAAATTTTTATCATTACATTATGGAAAAGAATGAACTTTATCACAATATGCTAATTTTTTGAGAAGGACCTGTATATCGTGAGGACGATAGAAACGTGTCTATCGTGACCTTTCTCCTCTATCTTTTCTATCGTGATAAACTTTTTTTTTCATTATTACAGCTAATATACATTTTAATATAATTTCACATCCTAATATAACATTTTGCTTTTCTTACTATGCAAACTCTAAGTTTATATAACTGTAAAAAAAGAATATTAAGATAATTTTTAGAGAACGTGGTTTTGCGACACGACACCGCTTTACGTTACGCTGCTTTGCATCATACGTTTGCGACATGATTGACGGTGAGAGCCCGCGAAATTTAATTCTGGTTTAAAAAATGAATGAATGATGGACGCCCTGCAGGAAGGTGTAACTGTTACCACAGCCGCTGTTATACAATCCGAAACGGTTGCACAGACACAACAAACACCGCTTTTGCCGAAAAGGGGGGGCAGCTCAGTGGTTTGGCTTCATTTCGGATTTAAGCCCTCTGATACAGAACAAACGCAGCCGATATGTAAACTGTGCGATAAAGTCGTTCCTGCGCCTGATGCGAATACTTCCAACCTCTTTTACCACCTGAAGAAAAATCACGAAGAAGAACGGAAAACTCCAACTACTCCGATCAAAACAAACAAGGGATGAAACTGCAGGAGGCTCTAGAAAGAAATACAGCCAGCCGAAGCTAAAGGAAGCATTCGCCCAAGGCACGCAATATGAAAAGACGTCTCAGCGACGACGAATTATGCCTTGACGACTGACATGTGGATGAGCAGAGCAACACAGCCCTATGAGTTTAACGATCCACTTCATCAAGGACTGGACCCTCCGCGGCCGCTGTCTACAGACTGTACTTTCCTGACGACCATACGGGAGTGATACTCGCCCAAGGTATGAGCCTGACATTGCTATGCACTTTTATGCTTTCGCAAGTTTTACTATTATTGTTTTTACTAATATGCTTACACCAATGAACTGTGTGATTGTACAGCACAAGGATGTTATTCCGAATTTCCTATTAGAGTTCTCTCCATACACTTAGGAACTAATGTCTGTAGGTTTCCGTCTCGTCAGGTAATTCTAGTCACGTGACTGCCAGGGGTCCATAATTATTTATAGATATCATTCATAGATATTGTAAAACAGCATATCTGTGTTTATGGCTGTCTTATGTCAATTGTAGTGATTCTTACTCTGTCTGTCTGTCTGTCTGTCTGTCTGAAGGCTACTGCACTGCACGTGTGTGTGTGTGTGTGTGGACGGACTGCGAGTCCACACACACACACACACACACACACACAGTAGCCTTCACTTTTTTCCCTTCAGAGTAAATTATACTGTGTGTTAGTGTGTTCTGCTGTGTTCCATGTTTTTAATTTGTGTGCAGCAATTGAATGAACATGTTTCTCTTGTGATGCTGAAAATAAAGAGAACAACTGAAATCTGCGTAATTGTGGTACAGGTCGTGATGGATCACACTTTTAAGTACACCCCTATCCAGTAGAGCAAGAGGGCATATCGTGATATATATCGCTATCGTGATATAAAATAATCCATATCGTGATATGTTTTTTTCCATATCGCCCAGCCCTAACACACGCATGTGTGAGAAACACAAGAGTGCCTTGCAAAATAAATAAACGCCATCTACGCCAATTCATTATCATACAAGGAGATTCTTCTGGAAACTACGGTGACAACGTGGAGGGTAATTGGCGGTATCGGGGCAGTAGGACGCAGTCCATACTTACCCTCAACCCGCGACTCCAAGTATTTGTCCAGGTCCTCCTCCTTCTTCAGGGCCTCTTCGGTCACCTTGGGCGCGCCCGGTAGGCTCACCAGCACCACGCTCATGTTGTCCCTGCTCCCCTAGGGTGAGGGGGGGCCTTGCAGATGCACAGAAAACATGTACCTTTAAATTGCACTGATAAAACTATTTTCCATCAACTTAATAAAAAGAGTTTGAGGTTACAAATTATAATTAAGAGGTGTCCCTCTTCAGGATCCTCCAGCGGTCCTTCAGCATGACGCCCGTGCCGCCGTTGTAGTCGTGGTCCAGCAGCATGCGCTTCCAGTTGCCCTCGCCGTGCTTCCTTCCGCGCTATTTGAGCTTCCCGATGAGCAGTTCATCAGTGTCCATGTGGTCCATGGAGCTCAGCAGGGACCCGGTCGGCCCAAAAAACAATCGGCCCAAAAAAAAATACTCCCAATTTCTTGGGAGTATTTTGTAGGTAATATATATAATGCATGTATATACGTATATACATACACATATGTATATACTTATAAACACGTTTCGTTTTTTTTCCCACGGGGCGACAGTGTCAATATCTCGCACGGCCGTGCCAAAAGAGAAAAATTAAAAAATAAAAACAATATATTGGTCAGGATATTCATCTTTTGATTTCCCTAAAATTGGCATTGGACATGATGATAATCTATTGCCGTACGGGGAAGGTTCTGGACTCTAAGAGAAATGGTTCTTCTTTTCAGTTTGTATTCAAGTTTTTTTTTCCTTTTTTTTTATGTTTGTTTACACAACCTCGTCTATTGGTAAGGTGCATGCCCCGTGGTCGTGAGTTTGAGTCCGAGACAGTGCGTCAAGTCGGACAACACAAATGAAAAGATTATCCATGGAATAGTCCCTTCCATTTCGGTGGAAAACTTTCCAATTCTTCTGTAAAATATTAGCAGTGATACATCCTTTTAGAAGTTCACGTGAATGTAAAAGCTCCAAGGTGGATAGGCAATCTTCATATATTGTATTTATTTTTTTAGCTCAAAGCCAAAAAACAGCCAAGAAAGCGTAGGTCCAATCCCGTAATATCCTCTGCAGCACTGGGACTTTAGCTACAAAACGATTTATATGGTTTGAGATTTTCTGGATGTGTCGAAAACCGTCAATATAGGGCAGGATCTGCTGAGTGGTCAGGTCCCATTGCGTGGGGGGGGGGGTAGGGGGACCGGGTCAGGCCACGGTGTCCCTCTTCAGGATCCTCCAGCGGTCCTTCAGCATGACGCCCGTGCCGCCGTTGTAGTCGTGGTCCAGCAGCATGCGCTTCCAGTTGCCCTCGCCGTGCTTCCTTCCGCGCTATTTGAGCTTCCCGATGAGCAGTTCATCAGTGTCCACGTGGTCCATGGAGCTCAGCAGGGACCCGGTCGGCCCAAAAAAACAATCTGTGTTTTCTTGGGAGTATTTTGTAGTTGAAAGGTGGACAAAGTAGTGTTTTAGTCTCGTATCATCTGTCTTCCTGTGGTGGTTTAGCAGCGGATCCAGACGCGGGTCCTCTCAACATGGTAGCCAGAGAAACGCTTTTGTAGGGCTTGTGCGAAACGTCACCTTTGGGGGTTTGAAGGGGTAGTCTGGCGTGAAAGCGATGTCCAGGAAGAAGACTCCTCCCTCGTACACGGAGCCCGGGGGTCTCAGGATGGTGGAGCGCCACTCATAGATGTTGTCTCCCTTGGGCCCGGCGCTGCAATTTGGCGAATTGACAAAGACCGCAAATGCTTTTGAACAAAGACCGCTGGGCTTTTCCCTCTTCGCTCGCCGCTAACTAACCAGGGAATCCTGGTTAGTTTATTTTCCTCCGCTTAGCGCCACTCATAGATGTTGTCTCCCTTGGGCCCGGCGCTGCAATTTGGCGGAGGGTCCAGTGTGATGTCTGCCAATTCCTTCTGAATCCTTTTGGCACTGGTGGACAGTAACTTGGAGGTCTTGTTCATGCTGGCTTTGCTTTCCCGTTTCTTGCGAGGAGTGCAGGAGGGGGACCAGAACACACAAACAATAAAGAACCCAAACCCGTTAACCCCACTTAACCTAATAACACAACAAGTTATACAAACGAAACATGAAGACAACAAATAGGCAGTTTTTCTTTTTGAACAAAACATTGAATTCGATACATTCAATGTCAAATAAAACAAGTAAATACATTTTTTTAATCTGAAGCCAGCATGTCCTCTTTAAACGGTTTAATACTGCTGGCTTTTCTGCAGCAACGTCTTCCTTTCCAGCGGTTTTGGAGATTTGTGCTCCCATGCTTTTGGTTTAACAAAGGAACCCAATCGATGAAATTAATGAACAAAGACCGCAAGAGAAAAAGCGTGATTGTGGAGCTATTGACCCAACATCATGTGTGGGTGTAGTTTTCTATAGAAGTTTACATGTCCCTTAACTTAAAGAAAAGAAAAAGGAAATGCTTTTGAACAAAGACCGCTGGGCTTTTCCCTCTTCGCTCGCCGCTCGCGTTGAGCTGTTCTTGGCGATGCACTGGTCCGGTCAATCCAGAGGTCCAGAGCTGCTCCTCCTCAGAGTCTGTCTCTTCAATCTGGTCAGGGCTGTATCTGGTCCTCTTCGAGGACCAGATACAGCTTATAAAAACAGACCAAAATATCTTCAAAACAAAATCAAGAATACAGGTACCAAGTGAGAAAAACAATACATTTCTACAAAACTAAAATAAATGACACGAATGATGTCCCACTATGGCATCGGTCGAGAGTTGAAGATTAAACCACAGTCATCGTCTCGTTGTTTTTTAAAGCTTTACAGAAGCTCAAGAATGCAGTTACCCTCAAACATGTTTACTAGCAAACAAACAACCACACACATAAACAGGTACATATACCTGCTTACACAGACACACACACTTATAAAGGTAAGCAGAAATCGTATTTTCACATTATGTGACAGGAAGTACCTAGGTGAGCAGACTGAAACATTTTTGTTCCGTTTCCTCTCCTAAACCAGGGACAGAAATGAAATCTTATTTACAGACTGAGACTGAGAATAGAGACCCTTGTTGGTGTCCATATTTCGATGGTCGGCCGTGATCTTCGTTCTCTGGGTTACTGGGTTAAACTCGCTTGGCGTAGGGTTTTTAGCCAGGCATTGGAGGGCCTTGATCTCGACGTCCTGGCACTGTCCTGGCAGGTTTTATTTAACAATCAACGTGAAACAATCAAACTATGAAGGAGTCGCGGTCTCTCTCGCTGCCACGAGCCCTTCCTTCCTGCTCCCGACCCGTGCTGTGCTGGTCCTCCTCTTAAGATGGCTCCTCCGCTTTCGGCCAGGTGTCCCCCAATCACCCTGATTGAGGAGCCGAATGGGCTGCTCTCCATCGCCGGCTGGTGGGTGGGGGTGGTATACCCAGTCCTTTACGGTACCCCGGGCCTGTCCAGGCCGAGGCTTCCGTGGCGGGATGCCACAACGGACACAAGGCTTTCTTTGTTTTACGGGCATTTATAGATCCAAGTGTGACCGGCTGAATCTGCGTTGTGTTTGCCTGCAGTCAAAGTGTTCATTTTGTTTTGCTAAATCCAGATTTTTTTTTCAGTCATGATCTTTTGGAATTGGCTGCAAAGACAGCGCACACAACACGGGCTTGGGTGCCTTCTTGGGGGCTCTTCTTGGCCGCTTCCTTCTTGTACATCAGTAATAACAGGTTTTGCAGTCATATAGATATTCAGAGCTCTGAGAGAAGATGGGAAACATAATCCAACAGGAAAAGGCTTCCTTAACAAAGCATGGAACATGAGAATAAAGCTATTGATCACATGGATATCGATGTGCTCCTCCTCAGAGTCTGTCTCTTCAGGTGAGCAGACTCTCACCTGGCCGGACTTCTCTCTCCTCATGAAGGCT
This sequence comes from Gadus macrocephalus, assembly GCF_031168955.1. Classification (NCBI taxonomy): domain Eukaryota; kingdom Metazoa; phylum Chordata; class Actinopteri; order Gadiformes; family Gadidae; genus Gadus; species Gadus macrocephalus. The sequence goes on from NC_082402.1 coordinate 19,339,108, forward strand.
GGAGCCACAAAGGACAGGCCTGAAAACACACTGTTGTTCTTCTTCTTGGCTTTCTTTGGGGTAGCCTTCTTGACGGTGGCGGCAGGCTTCTTGACAGCAGCCTTCTTGGCTTTAGGGGCAGCAGCCTTCCCCTAAAAAGGTTTTTATTTATTCTTTTCCCTTCCACACAAAAACCAAGCCGACCAATCTGAAATCACCTAAACAGGCTTGATCAGGTTAATCTCAGATTAGTGGTTTAGAGTTTTGGACCAATAATAGCAACCTGCAATAATATAAGTACACCAGGTAACTGTACGTCCACACCAGGAGCGACCAAAGCGCTCACAAAGTTTCGCTGCGAATCTTTCTGTTCGATTTGGTCGCTCAAGTCGCTCATGACGTACAATTGAATTATGCAGACGCATTTAAAGGAGCCGTATGCGTTTAGTAGGCCCTACAGACAGCCATATCAAATAGTGAACTCTCCCATACACCTTGGCCATATTGCCGGGACGGTTTTGCTTGTTCGATAAAGTGCTTCGACAACAAGTAGGACAGTGATTCCCCCCAATATAAAAAAAAATCCTAAAATGTAGGCTAATTACAACCGAGAACAAAAAACCCTGCGTGCTGTAGTAGTTGAAATATGTTTCACTGATCTGGATCTGCAAATCATGATCTGCACTCATTCGTCGCATTCAAAACAAATAGACATTAGCGCACATGGCTAATTTGCATACGTGCACAGGACTGGTTGGCTCCGCAAGGCAAATAATGGAACATATCTATCTATCTAGGTCTTTCTGTCTATCTATCTATCAACGCGTGTCTAGTTTTAATGTGATGTATTGTGTGTATGTCCAGTCAGACTTGTTCTGTGTGGTCTTGTAGGCTACTGTCCTGTGTGGGCCGAACCACCTAAATGGATTCCCGACGATTTGTGTCGTTTGGTATTAATAAAGACTTGACTAGGCTATCTATCTAGACTATTTAATTAACAATTATTCACCTCAGGCTCCGTGAATAGTGGGGAATAGAGGGATAAAAGACAAGAGATATATCCCTTGTCATTTATCCCTCGTCTTGTCGATTAGTTTGTTTATGTGACGATTTCAAAAACTTTTTTGGTTTTGTTTAAAGCATGCTACACGCGATTGGTTGGTTAGATTGGTGGCATGTAGAGCAAATTAAAATGAGTCCTGCTTAAATACGAACGTTCTAGATGTAGCCTATAAATACTCCCGCTTATCATCACTTGATATCCAAACCACTATGGCGTTTCGATCTCTGAACTGAAAAAGGGTGGGTTCGTACAACACCGGGTGCCCAGTTACAGCCGCGATTAATACTTCAGCCGACATTTTGTTCAGTGAGTGAATAAAGGTAGGTAGGAACCAAAGTGCCTGCTGATGTTCCCTGGGATCCACGCAAGCGAAGAGCGTCTACATTCCGATTGGCTGTCAGTGTTTGGCCGCTGAAGCGAATAATAGTCATTTGCATAAAGTTAAACAGTTTTCAACTTCTTTTTGACGCTCTGGTCGCTCAACTTTGGCCGCTGGTAGCGTTGGTCGCTTTGGTCGCTCTTGCCCATAGAAAGTGAATGACTTCCGGCGATTTGGTCGCTCAATTCGCTTCTGGTGTGGACGGACAGTAAGGGGGTTGATATCACTTCTGGACATTCAAATGATCACAAGTCTGGAGTTTCTACGCTAAAAGAGTCTAGACACGCACACGCACATTTTTCATAAGCACTCGCCACGTTATCCGAAGAGATCAGATGGTATTTACAATAGATGCATCACTATGAGGACTTATACATTATGTACACATTAGTCTGACATACTAAAAAACACACAAACAGAATGAAGAGAAAGAAAACAGAACAAATAAAAACAAAAGGTGCCATTAAAAATAATAAAAAAATACATCTCTATCTTGACGTTGTGTAAAATGAAAGCCAGGGTTCGCAATACGAACCCTAACCCTCGTATTGCGATGGTCGGCCGGCCAGAGAAAAATTAAAAAATAAAAACAATATATTGGTCGGGATATTCATCTTTTGATTTCCCTAAAATTGGCATTGGACATGATGATAATCTATTGCCGTACGGGGAAGGTTCGGGACTCAAAGGGAAATGGTTCTTCTTTTTAGTTTGTATTCAAGTTTTTTTTTCCTTTTTTTTTATGTTTGTTTACACAACCTCGTCTATTGGTAAGGTGCATGCCCCGTGGTCGTGAGTTTGAGTCCGAGACAAAAAACAATCTGTGTTTTCTTGGGAGTATTTTGTAGTTGAAATGTGGACAAAGTAGTGTTTTAGTCTCGTATCATCTGTCTTCCTGTGGTGGTTTAGCAGCGGATCCAGACGCAGGTCCTCTCAACATCGTAGCCAGAGAAACGCTTTTGTAGGGCTTGTGCGAAACGTCACCTTTGGGGGTTTGAAGGGGTAGTCTGGCGTGAAAGCGATGTCCAGGAAGCGATGTCCTCTCCACATCATATCCAGGGAAACGCTTGGTCGCGTTGAGCTGTTCTCGGCGATGCACTGGTGGTCGCACCCGCGGTCGTATTGCGATGGTCGGCCGTGATCTTCGTTCTCTGGGTGACCAGATTACATTTGAAACACGTGCAAGGGTTTAAAATGAGCTTCAGGTGTATCGTGTTGGACTCGTCTATTGATAAGGTGCATGGCCCGTGGTCGCGTTGAGCTGTTCTCCCCCTCCAGAATCTTGGACTGGTTGAAATCTGTGACCTTAATGAGACAGGTCTTTGCCTGAGAAGCCAATAGATTATTCTCGGGTTTCAGATCTCTGTGGATGATGCCATTCCTGTGGAGGTACTCCACTGCCATCAGCATCTGGTAGAAGGGTTTGTTCGTCACTTAACTTATTTGAGTTAATAGAATTGCTCAAAATATAATAAGTTAATAGAATTGCTCAAAATATAACCGTTCATAAAGCCCTTTCAATAACCCAAAACAAATAAGGTTACAACGGGAATCCCGTGGAGAAATGAATAGCCATAAGTGTAATACTAATATTCATCCAATGATTGACAGATCCCCGTAGCCTTCCGAAGCCTTCTTGGCTTTAGGGGCAGCAGCCTTCGCCGCTGGCTTGATGCATTGTGTGTGTGTGCATGGGTCTTTGTACATGTCCATGTCAGTGTTACCAGTATACAATCATCTTCCCCAGTTAAAGTGTGTTTTTCTCGAATATATTCAGAGTGTTTGTGTGTGTGTGTCTGCATGGCCCCTGTCCGGGAGGGCCAGGACCTCGTCAGGGGGGCTCCGGTCTATGTCTGGGGTGGCATGGGAGAAGTTGGGGGTCGGCTCCCGTGACCCAAAGCATTGTGCGGGGGAGCTGGGCCCTGGAACACAAGGGTCAAGTGGTGTTATTCTGGGATGGATGAATAGTGTTTGACTGCTTGGGTCTTTGTATATTCCCATGAGACTGGGAGATAGATAGGATCTTCTCCCCAAGTTAGATGTGTTATTCTGGGATGCTATACAATCTTTCCAGTTGGGTGTTGTGTTTTCTTTGGCTTCGGTCAGCCGGCCTGCAAGTGCTTTTAGGCTGCAAGAGCTCATTCAACAAGCCGACAGCATAACACTGAATGTATCACTGCTAAACTCCAATTCAACGCATAGCAATTTAGAAAACATCTGACTATATTAAATTTAACAAGAAATAGGAAACCACGTAAACCACATCCTGAGCGTTGATGTTCCACACGACCCAAACAAACTATGGCGTAGATAGACTACTGTTTTTCCTTATTAAAGACTGCCGAGGGAAAGTTCTTCTTCTTAGAGAAAAAGCGTGATTGTGGAGCTATTGACCCGACATCATGTGTGGGTGTAGTTTTCTATAGAAGTTTACATGTCCCTTAACTTAAAGAAAAGAAAAGAAAAAGGAAATGATCATTCATGAACCGGTCCCATCAGGAGGTGGTTTCCCTTATATAATCTGCCCTCCGTCTGTACGTATACACACAAGAGGGAAAAGCTGGGCTTTTCCCTCTTCGCTCGCCGCTACTAGGGGAATCCTGGTTAGTTTCTTTTCCTCCGCTTACTGATATGCTTAAGTTCAGCGGGTTGTCTCGTCTGATCTGAGGTCGTATTCGAGATTGGTTGTGGTGTGGCCTTCCTTCCCAGAGAGTTAACAAGTGTCTGCTGAAATATGTTTGAAATGATTTACACTTTGTTAGTGATTCAGCCTAAGTAATACAGCTACAGTAGTTATATCAAGGTCAAATAACACTTATGATTTGTTCAGACCGAAGAAAACTGCATGACAGTACAGACTCTCCACCTTGAAAGATTTACTCAGTATAGGATAGGATAGGATATATTTATTTCTCATTGGACAGAAGTACAACGAAATTCAGTGCACTCACGTACTGGTCTCATTTAAAAAGGTAACAAAATAAATAATAAATAAAGAAAGAAAATACGTTCAACATTTCGTTCACTCACTACATTCATGTCGTCACACACTATACCGTTAACTTAGTGCCATTGTATGCCTAAAAAATAGTAAAGGAAAATAGTATGCCTTAAAATAGTGGTACAAATATGTAAAGTGCTGAGCATTGCATTACATGTGGACGTCATGGATTAATACTGTCGGAACTAGTGCATTTATTTTCAAGTCAGAGTTAAGTATGGTGACTGCTTTGGGATAGAAACTGTTTATGAATCTTGTGGTGCGTGTTCTGATGGACCTGTAACGTTTCCCTGAGGGCAGCAGTTCAAACAGATAGTTGGCAGGGTGGTATGAGTCTTTCATAATGTTGTGTGTCTTCTGCAAGCATCGGGAGTTGAAGATGGTGTCCATGGTAGGTAGCTGTTGGTTGATGATGTTTTGGGCGGTTTTAATAATCCTCTGCAGTGACTTCCTGTCTGCAGCAGAACTGCTACCGTACCAGGGCAGGATTCCATAGGTGAGCACACTCTCGATGGAGCAGCGATAGAAGGACCTTAGGTGCTGTTGTGAGAGATTGACTTTCCTGAGTGTGTGGAGAAAGTATAGCCGCTGCTGTGCTTTCTTAACTATTGCTGTTGTGTTTATTGCCCATGATAAGTTCTCTGAGATGTGTATGCCCAAGAATTTGAAGCTGGACACCCTCTCCACCGTCTCCCCGTTGATGTGTAGTGGTGTGTGTGTGTGTCCTGCTTCTTCCTGTAATCAATGATCAGTTCTTTTGTTTTTTTGATGTTGAGGCTCAGGTTGTTCTCTGAGCACCACTCTGTCAGCCTTCGAACCTCCTCTCTGTAATAGGCCTCATCACCTTTGGTGATCAGACCCACCACAGTTGTGTCATCTGCAAATTTCACTATGGTGTTGGTAGTGTGAGATGGGGCACAGTCATGTGTGTACAAGGAGTAGAGTAAAGGGCTCAGTACACAACCCTGTGGGGCCCCTGTGCTGAGTGAGAGTGGGCGAAAGGTGCGGGCCCATTCTGCAATATAGGATATTGATTGTACAGGTACTTTCCAGGCGACGTCACCTTTTAGCATTGGCTCAGCTCGCTTGGAACCTAGAGCGAGGCGGTACTAAAAAAAGCAGCCACTTCAGGTACCAGATACCATGTTTTCACGGTGGAAACGCAAAAAATGCGAGCTGAGTCGAGTCGTGTCGAGCTGGTACCATGCAGTGGAAAAGCGGCATAACCGTTCAGTAGTTCAGTTCTATATATTTATTATTCGTGTTAGGGTTAGGTTGGGGAGCATAAGACTCAAAGAAGCTTTGGGCATAGATTTTTCATTCGTGCTCCTCGGTTAGTTTTAAGATAGGATAGATTTCTCGTTGTTCGTTTGGTGTTAAGATGGGAAAGATTTTCTCGTTAGTGCTCCTCATTTGGTGCCTCATAAGGCTAAAGATTAAGGTTAGGGGTCGGGATAGCCACTCGGGTTAAGGTTAGGGAATAAGGCTAAAGGTTAAGGTTAGGATTTAGGTAAGTGGTAGGAATAGCCACTCGGGTTAAGGTTGGGGAATAAGGCTAAAGGTTAAGGTTAGGATTTAGATAAGTGGTAGGGATAGCCACTCGGGTTAAGGTTAGGGAATAAGGCTAAAGGTTAAGGTTAGGATTTAGATAAGTGGTAGGGATAGCCACTCGGGTTAAGGTTAGGGAATAAGGCTAAAGGTTAAGATTTAGATAAGTGGTGGGGATAGCCACTCGGGTTAAGGTTAGGGAATAAGGCTAAGGGTTAAGGTTAGGATTTAGATTTAGAGTGGTAGGGATAAAGTCTAAAGAAAACAGTTCCATACACTGCATAACCCCAGGAAATGTTAAAACAATTACAAAATAACCTGCACCTCATATATAGCATAGCATCAGGTAATTTAATATTGTTTAGTTTTAAATAAAGCAAGAAAAACTTGCCCCAGATTTATCCTTCGCCTTCGTTGGTCATTTTGGTATGATAACTATGAAGTCGAAGGGAGGGAATAGTATCTAACGTGTGTGAGAGAAATATAGTAGAGCTACTTCGAGATGCAGGCTCTCTGCGGGTCTGGCTATGTGTTCTGCCCTCCAATCTCTCTGTCGACTTTTATAGGGTCAAGTGGGCGTGGCCAACGTGACGTAATGGTTCCTCCCTCCTCGCCTGTTTAATGGTGTCTGATCCCGCTTCCTATTGGCTATGTGAGGGTTATGCAATTTGTGTGTTAGCTCCTGCTTCCTAGTGGCTATGTGGGGGCAGTTTATGTGCTTAAAATCCGTAACAATATCATTCTAAATAAATACAAAATGGTTTTAGGGGTGGGTTTAGGGAATAAAGCTAAAGCTTAGGTTTAGGATTAAAAACAAACTTTTTAAATTTTAAATGTTGAAGGGTTTAGGTTTAGAGAGAGTGAGAAGAGTGGTGGGGGGAAAGGGTGGGGAGTCAGAGGTAAGGAGGTGTGGGATGTCTGTCCCTACATTCTCCCCTGCCTTTCTGGGCATCTCTGATATCCTATTCACATCTCAAACCCAGAGGGCAGAGGGGTGATAGGACGTTGAAGGGTTTAGAGTTAGAGAGGGTGAGAAGAGTGGGGTAAGGGAGAGTGGGGAGTCGTATGGACTAAAATGTCCTGTAGGTTTTTATTACGGTGGTAGGACATTAGTATTTTAAAAGAAGCGAGTGGGGCGGTTTGAGGTATGGCAGAATTAAAATATTGCTTTATAGCTTGCTTGAGGGGGCGGGAGTTGTCGCGAAAATGTAGTAATTAATGGAATTAACTTTTGTTCTGTGTTCTTTTTTTCAGGGAGAACGGGCCGGTCTGGCTGGAAGAGGGCGGTCACTTCCCCTTTAATAGTCAGAAGAAAACGTTTGGAATAGCCGCGAGGTCTAAGGGCCTTGAAAAGGGTCCTGGTGGCCTCCTCTACGTGATGAGGTAGCGAGCAGATGCGGTGGAAACGGATTAGTTGGGACTTGATGATGGAGCTGAAAGTATGCCGGGGATGGTAGCTGGTGTTAAATAATAAGGAATGCCTGTCAGTGTCTTTAAAATAAACCTTGGTTGCTAATGTTTTGTGTCCATCCTTCGTGTCTGTGAAGAAAACTACTGTGTCTAGGAAGGGGACCTGCTGGAGATGGAGAGTGTGTTTGAGTTTGATACGGGGGTGGTGTGAGTTAAGGATATGTATAAAATGGTTAAATTCCGTTTCTGATTCGTCCCAGAGGCCAAAGATATCATCTAAGTAACGGAAATAGACTAGGGGGCGTGACGGGCATTTAAGGAATGCAGATTCCTCCCAGTCTGCCAGATAAATGTCCGCGTAGGCCGGTGAATATTTCCTTCCCATTGCGCAGCCGCATATTTGTTGCGGGTAAGGGTAATTTCTAAAAACTTTAAAATAAATGTGTCGGGACGAGATGAATCCGGTGACGAAGACAATGCTTTCTTCACAGCCTCGAGGCCCAGGACAGTGTCGATGTTCGTGTACAAGGAGTCAACGTCGATTGAAAAGATAAACGCGTTATCAGGGACGGTGAGATTCTTCAACTTGTTGACAAAGGTGTATGTGTCCTTAAGGTAGCTCGGGTGAGTGTGAGATAGGGGGTTAATGTAAAAGTCTATGAACTCCGCCAGGTGGTATGATTCGGAGCCACAGTCGCTAACTATGGGGCGTCCTGGAGGAACCACGAATGGAACAGTCCAATTCTCTGGGGGTTTATGTATTTTGGGGAGAAGGTAAAATAATCTCGCCCGAGGGAGATCCGGGCCGTATAGGTAGTGTGCCTGTTTTGCGCTGATGAGATGCTTTTTCCTCATCTGGTCAATTAAAAGCCTAACCATTGTCTGAGTCTCAAGGTACAGAGGATCCGTGAGAGGGCGATAGTAGACCGGGTCATTAAGTTGACGTGTCGCCTCCAGAATGTAATTAGTACGGTCCTGTATTACAATTTGCCCTCCCTTATCCGCCGGTTTAATAATAATCTCATGGTGAGATTTTAGTTTGTTGAGGGCCTGTTGTTGATGGACAGTAATATTGGCCTCCCCTACAGGACGTCGAGGTCGGAGGTCACGGAAGGAGCGGAGGTCCTGATCGATGAGCTGGCGTATAGGCTTCGAGACGGACTTCAAGGCTGGTTCCCAGATAGACGGCGTAGTAAAAGGTAAGTAAAAATAATCTGTTATATTTAAAATAATCGAGAATTTTTAACCGTCTGTGGTAAGTATGTAGATTTCGTCTCAATAGGTCACGGTCTGGGAGTGACGGTGTCGTGATGAAGGTGAGGCCTCGTTCGAGGATCTCCTGAAAAAGTAACATAGTTACGCCATTAAATGCGTTTATGTAAACATTGTTAGCGAGAAATGTGCATTTTACTTTCATAATGTTCGCTCTGTGAATGTGAAGGATGGTTGGTTTGATAGTTATGACGAAGAGGGAACGCTCCATTCACTTGCATGGACAGCGTCTCTGGTTGCTATGCAACCTCAACGTCTTGGCGGACTATTTCTCTGCTGATCAACACTACGAATGCTGGAAACACACCATGTGAAGTTATTTAACCCGATTATTGTTATTTATATCTGAGATTATTTAATCTAACCCGATCCAAGCTCTATCATGCACCCAAACACGGCGGCGTTTGGGTTTCCTTCCTCGGACTCCTAAATCAAGCGCAGCCACAGGCGCGTAGCTGCGTACGTAGGACCATTTTTGACACAAAATGGTCAAGCAACATTTTAGCTGCGTTACGCACGTAAATCTTACGCGGGTTACGCGTTTGGTGTGTTCGTACCTTAAGCGTCAACAGTGTGTTGAGATAACCAGCACGTGAGTCAACGTCCTCGATATTCTCCCTCACAAAGTCATTAAAAGACTTGACACAACGGAGTTGGGTGGCGGATAGCCTGATAGATACCGTTATGAGGGGAATTGCAATGCGAGCCTGGGGGAATGTTTATCTGGCCGTCCTAATTAAACGTCGGGTGTCCTTAATTATTGTGATAGCTGTCTGTTGTCTAAGGCAGTTGTTTATGCCAATAGACAATAAGATGAGCTTAGTGTCCGATCTGGGAGATGTGTGTTTCTGCAAGATGGCTGTTAGATGTCTTAATGTGGCTCCTGGAAAGCTATCTATCTGGATGTCGTCCATTTTTCTTTTTGGGATGCGGGCCAAGTTGGAATCACCCGTGATAATCATGTGTTTTCTAATAGACAGGGACCACATAGTGGCTTTGCGGTTCGTAGGGGGGTGTATGCAGGGCTGGTGGTAGGAAGCACTGAGCATAGGGGAAGAGAAAAGGGAAGGAGAAGTCGGGGTTTGGCGACTCGGACCTTTCCCCACTGGGACAAGGGCAACAACAGCAGGAGTGGTCAGAGGAGGCGTGAGAGGGCAAGGGTGAATCTCCACGCAACCTGCGAGTGAGTCAGAGTTCTGAATTGAGCCATTCTTAGTGATGATTATCTTGTTCCTTGTCATGGAAGATAACACCGCCTGACCAGGTGGTGGAGTGGTCAGCGCCGGCGAGGAGGACGACGGACAGAGTCGCTTCCGGGTCGCGGCACTTGCGAGGGAGAGACGGTTGGGTCTAGGGGCTGAGGAAGCGGGAATGGTGACTGGGGGCTCCGGGTCCGGCGTGGGAGATCCAAGGCTCGTCTCCAGGACGCCAGGAGGGTCAATGACTGCCGAGGTGGTCCGCACCGGTGGGACGACCGGAGGAGGACGTGGCCTGGTCACTGGTAAGCGCTGTGGGCCTTGTGGTAGCGGAACGCGGCTAGGTCGCGGTGGTTGAGGGGCAGATGTAGGAAAACGTCGGGTTAAGTTAGGGCATAGAGTTGGAAGGGTAAGAAGGGAAGGAATAGTTAGTGGCCTGGACGGTAGCATTACAGTTTTTCTCAGTCGCTTTGGTACATTTCTCAGATCAGAATTGAAATTTGCAAAGCAGTAAGTGCATTTCTCAAAACAATGTGTTCAAATAGCAAAACACCATGGATTAACTGCAAAAGCCAGCCTCTTGCTCAAAATCCTTAGTTCATCTCTCAAAAGTAAATATCTGTTTCAATGAACATGTCAGTGCCATCAGAATGACAAGTCCTTGTGTCATTGTCTACGGATAAGACAGTCAAATTCCTTAGTCATGTTGTCAATATAACAGTGTACTCTGGAGGGATGTTCTGATGTAAACTATGTCTAAAGTTTTGAAGACAATTACTGTAAATTGTAAGTTACACCTTAGTGTATGTGGGAGATTGATTGCAAGAGATTGGACAAGATTCACATTTACGCTTTGACTGTTTGTGCTGTAATTTGTTGACAGACCATGTCATTGCTCGAAATGTGAACATAGGAAAATCTCCTTATGGTAAACTGTACATGCATTGCTGTAGGAATTACAGTGCAGTCATCCTACAACTCCTGACGTTCCTGTCTGTTGGGCCACAAATTCTCAGACAATGTAACATTGTGTTGTGCTCCAGCTATATACTTGCCAGTTCATGGCTCAGGAGATGCACCTTTGAGCTATTCCAGTACTGGTTGATCGTTGGTTGATCTAACACTTCACAGATTTCCCTTCTTTAGGGAAAGTCAAGATTCACCTGGTAGCAATTGACCAATTCAGGACAGATATAGAAAAAAGAACAAAAAAAAGTCTAATGCCAGCGTATAGAAATGTATAGAAATAGGCTTGACATATTATGACAACTTGTTCAACCATTTTGCATGTAAAGACTTATGCAATGAACTAATACCTAAATGTTGTGGGGGTGAGACTATTCCATAGAGACCATTACAATACATTTTGATCAACATGATATAAGCAATTGATAATGTAGGAAAGAGCAGAGAATTGTACATAATCATGTGCATGGATGTACCAAAGCATTCGCAACGTGTTCAAATAAATGAGAAACTGTTTTCATGTGCACAAGTGACACACTGATGTGAAGATTGAACAGGTAGTTTTGTGAATTTCAATTCTGATCTGAGAAATGAACCAAAGCGACTGAGAAAAACTGTAAGGTGTTTCGATGCTTGAAAGGTGCCATAGTGGACTGTGGTCATCTGGGAAGCGGTGGAAAGGCCCCAAGGTCCGAGAGGAGCAGCGGAGTGGCAGGCGGTGGCGGATCCGAGGCCGACAATAGCAGCCACAGTGCGGAGATGGAAGACGGAGTAAGGGGTCTGGCATAGCGCTGGTGGGCCCACCGAAGGGCTCTGTCGAGGGCCTCATTATTAAATGGCCCCAGGTTAGTACGGATCTTTGCTATAGTATGTGTATAAATAAAATTTATTATTATTATTATTATAATGTTGTATTAAGGTCTTTACATTTATAATCATGTCCTCCATTGTGTTCTCTTTGATTTGGTTTAAGACCAGATCGTCAGGTGCCGCCGGTTTAATGAATGCTGTAAGTTGAGCCACTTTCCTAGCCATCCCTAATGGTGGGATGCCTGTTCTAATAGATTCTTCTAGAATTTCTGTATGATGAATTGATTGTAATATTTGAAAATAATGTTTGATTAATTTCGGGTCTAGATCGGTTGAAGGACTCGACCCGACCGGAGTCAATTTTATGTGTTTCTGTGGGTCTGTAAGGTGAGTGGGCCTACCCAATAGGCTAAACCTATTTCTAAAATCATTAGCCAAATAAAAAAGGCCTAGGGCTATTGACAAAAAGAGGAGGGGGTTTGGGAGTTGGAGTTTTTAAAAAAGAACCAACAAAGAGAAAAGAAGGAAAAGATAAAAGAGAGATGTAAAATCAACCAAATTAGAATAAGGTTAAAACCGTAGCTTGCCAAAGATGGCGATTAAAACAATAGATGCAGTTGTAACCATAAGATAAACAAAGAATGTAAAATAATAATAATGTCATAACCGGTCAGCTGGTGCAATGTCTTTTAGCTAGGAGGCATGGTTAGCTTAGCAAGAATAAAATCGATTTCCCCAATCGGTTCTGTCGAGTAGTCTTTAGCTGGGAGGTAGGCTGTGCTTGGGTAAGGTGACAGGATGTCGTTGATCCGCCCGATGGGGTTGTAGAATATCCCAAAAACTGATTACAGTCCAAAGTTAAAAAAAAAGCTGAACACGTAGATGTCTCTGTACTCACCAGCCAAAAAAGCATTTGAAGGAGATTTGATTAAAACCAAAGGGAATGAGGTAATTTCCACAGGTGTTAAAAAAGTATAAAGTTGAATCGCTCCAAAATGCAGGTTGACCAAGTAAAAACAGACTTTGTTTAAGTTAAAACAAACAAAGTAAAATAATTAAAATAAAGTACATCCAAATTAAAAACTCCAAAGTTGCTAAAACAACAGTTCACCAGAATAACTGACTTTACATCCACAGAAATAGAGAGCGTTCCTAACGTTTCACCCGGTTAGGCTTCGTCAGAGGAAGGGTTAGGGTTAAGGTTTGAGGCCAATTTAACATAGGGTTTAATAGCCAATTTGGAAAGTCCAGATTCAGCTCGACTGACCCCCCTCCAATTTGGACTTTTTGACAGAGTGTCACCATTGAACAAGTGTAAAGTTGGACCTTCGAATTTGGAAGTTGGACCTTGGATTTGGATGTTGGAAGTTGGAAGCTGGATGTTGGAAGCTGAAGTTGGATGTTTGAAATTTGTACTCCCGTACTAAAGGGCGGCAGCACTGAGTCAAAAAAATGTACGTCTGGATTTGGAAGTGTAATTCGAAAAACCTCTAGGGGCAGTAGTGCTCCATGGTAAAACTAAACATCAGTAATTTGGAAGTTGAAAATGTATTCAAACACTAAGTCCACCGACAGCAATCGGTTCATGTCTACGATTTGGAAGTTGGAAGTAGGTAAATTTCCTGAAGTTGGAAGTTGGAAGTTGGTTAAAAATCAATGTATAATCTAAGTCCACCAACAGCAATTGGCTGATGTCTACAATTTGGAAGTTGGAAGTAGGTAAATGTCCTGAAGTTGGAAGTTGGTTAAAAATCAATGTATAGTCTAAGTTTTGTCAGAATTTTTGTCAGAGTGTCACCATTGAACATATGTCGATTTGGAAGGTGGAAGAAGGTAAATGTCCTGAAGTTGGAAGTTTTGTCAGAATTTTTGTCAGAGTGTCACCATTGAACATATGTAGATTTGGAAGTTGGAATTTGGAAGTGTGACCATTGAACAAGTGTGGAGTCGGAAGTTGGAATTTGTCAGTGTCACCATTGAACATGTGTAGATTTGGAATCTTCCCCATTGACAATAAATGTAGAGGCGGTTGTTGCACTTACTTTGTTTGGTGAAGTTGTCTGGTAGTCTATCGGCTAGTCTGTGTTGGCTCCAAGCTCTAACATGAATGAAAAAATAGATGAATAGCTTTGTTATTACAGTATACATTCCCACTATGTACTTTTCTGTTCTAATTCACTATTCTGTCTGTTCCAGCGTGTTGCGGGGGTGCTGGACTGGATGCCTGGACTCTCCTCATGGATATCCGGCCAGATCCCATTCACCATTTTATTATGATGTGCATGTATTTACCTGTGTGTCAATTGTGGCACCCGTTGCACTCCTGACCATCCCTGGTAGTATTGACCCATCTCAATTATTATCATTATTTATAGTGCATTGGTCTTTTCTATTTTCTTTCTGTACACAGGCTATGTATTTGTGTATCCATTTTATATTTGTCTAAATTAGTCGTGCTCGTGTTTTTTTTATTTGTTCCTTTTATTCCTGGTGGGGCCTCTTGGACCAGATCAATATTGTAAATAAGAAACTGTTCTTAATGTTTATTAAGGTTAAATAAATAAAAAGTATCAAAGTGTCGGGAGCTGTAAAAGACTCTGCTCTCTCAGCATTCACTGGGTCAAATTGTTTGTTTGCACACCTGCATACAATTACTGACTGATTATAAGGCTTTTCATCACTACCACATTTCAAGACGATTCCTCATGCACCTAAAATAAGTCAATCTTCGGTTGTCCCGGTGGTGCACTGGGTTAGGGTTAGGGAAATTGAAATATCTCATGGATCTCCCCACGTCGTCCGACGACTTCGCAGTTAGGATAGAGATCCAAGGCAAGGCACTGGCCGGCGCTTGTTATTCATGGTCTTAATGTCCTCATGTACTTTGACCCGTTCTTTGGAATGAATTTTCGTTTTTCCAGTTTGGATTTTACCAGGTTGATGCGTTATTCGTATTGTAGTTTGGTTATTTGATGTTGGAATTTATTCAATGTTTTTTTGTATGCACAAGATTTTATTTTTTTGTTTTTGTTTTAAAGTTTTGGCTTATATTATTTTGAAAAATCTCTTCAAGAATTGCAGGACATGTCATCAGTTGTGGTCCCCAGGATCAACGAGTGTTTCGGCCCTTATCACAAGACACTCAACTGGGGGTGGCCCTCCCGAGGTCGATCAACTCTCGGGAATGTCCTACAACTCATCAAGAACTTCTTCCTTTTTATAAGGTTTGTCCGGTTGGTTTTAAGAGAGGATAGATTTTTCCTTTTTGATTGTTCGGTTGGTGTTAAGATAGGATAGATTTACCTTTTAGTGTAACTCGGTTTGGTCTTAAGAGAGGATAGAATTTTCCTTTTTGTTTGTTCGGTTGGTGTTAAGATGGGATAGATTTCCATTTTAGTGTTACTCGGTTGGTTTTAAGAGAGGATAGATTTTTCTTTTTCTTGTTCGGTTGGTGTTAAGATAGGATAGATTTCCCTTTTAGTGTAACTTGGTTTGGTCTTAAGAGAGGATAGATTTTGCCTTTGTTTGTTCGGTTGGTGTTAAGATGGGATACATTTCCATTTTTTTTTTTTAGGATTTAGATAAGTGGTGGTGAGGATAGTTTACTCGGGTTAAGGTTAGGGAATGAGGCTAAAGGTTAAGGTTAGGATTTAGATAAGTGGTAGGGATAGTTAATCGGGTTAAGTTTAGGGAATAAGGCCAAAGGTTAAGGTTAGGATTTAGATAAGTGGTAGGGATAGTTACTCGGGTTAAGGTTAGGGAATAAGGCTAAAGGTTAAGGTTAGGATTTAGATAAGTGGTAGGGATAGTTACTCGGGTTAAGGTTAGGGAATAAGGCTAAAGGTTAAGGTTAGGATTTAGATAAGTGGTGGGGATAGTTACTCGGGTTAAGGTTTAGGGAATAAGGCTAAAGGTTGAAGTTAGGATTTGGATTTAGATAAGTGGATGGTTTGAAGGTTCGGGTTAAGTTTTTTAGGGAATAAGGTTTAAAGTTTAAGGTTAGGTTTAAGGTTAGGGTAAGTAGTTCGGTAAGAAATAAATAAATTGGGGTATGGAATAGGGCTAAGTAACAAAGTAGTAAGAGGTACAATTACTAGGTCCCGGTGCACCCTCGGCTTAGCCCCTAATGTGGGCTAAGGGGTGAAGAATCGAAATGGCTAAAAAGGTTCAAACACTAGGTCCCGGTGCACCCTCGGCCCAGCCCCTAATGTGGGCTAGGGGGCGAAAATTTGGAATTGACTAAAAGGTGCTCAATTCGGTTCAAATTAAGGTCAGATTTAGACGTATGTGGTGCAAGATGTGCCGTTGTATGGGTGAGGCTAAACCTCATAGAAGATTGGGCCACGATTAAGGTCCTGCCGCCCTGGACCACCACACCCTGCGTGCTGTTCCTAGAGTCGGAACCCAGGGGGGCCGCATACTTACCACCTGATTAGCCAAACCATTCGTTAACACCGCTAGGTAGCCCTGGTTTGGCCGGGCAGGTTTGAGAGTCTGGTGAAGTCCAAGGGTATCCCCGGGGGGGTGACCGGGGCCAGCCACGCCGGAGCGGTGCCTACCCAGTCACCCCTGGTGAAGAACCTGGGTGAATGCCCCCCAAGGACGACCGGGGCCAGCCACGACAAAGCGTTGCCATCCCAGTCATCCCCAGGGCAAGGGAGTGGAGCAAGTAGCCAAAGCTAGCTCGCTACCACCCCCGTGCACACTGGAGAAAGCAAATTCCTGCGTTCCATACAACGCTCAACCTCAGGAATTGCTAGTGGTTAGGATACTCACAATGGAGTGGTCTTCTGGTGCTGCTTGTAGTGGAGCAGTCTTCTGCTGGAGCAGTACTACTTTGACCGTGTTGTAGAAAAATCTCACAAGGTCTATATCCGGGATGGTTTGTAGACTAATGGTGCATCTGAAAAAAGTTTTTTCCGAAAGGTACACTGCTGAATACGGTGGAAAAAGACGAACGTTTTGATATGTAACACATGTCACTGGGAGCGGCGAAGGAGAAAATAATTCGATAAAATTGAGGAGATAGGGAGGGACAGGTGTTAGCTGGGAAATTCCCGATGTTTGATGGGTAAAAAAATATTTGGCGAAACCATGAGAAGTATGTAGTGCGTTCTAGGTAAGGTCGAGACGTCCAGACACGCGGGTCAAGGTTATAGTCGAGTGTACCTTGCTTTAGTCCCCGTCCCAGAGGCGATTCCACTCAGACAAACCTAATTCCAATTTCATTACGCTTTTACACCCTATGGGTGGAGAGCGCCGACTGTCGAAAAAAATTAGTATAGCAAGGCAAGGTAACTTTATTTATATAGCACTTTTCCTACACAAGGCAGACTCAAAGTGCTTCACATATAAACATTGTCATACAATAAAATAAAATAATAGATAAGTAAAAGAAAAACATGCAAAGAAATGGGTAAAATAGAAAAAGGCATTTTAGTATTAAAATAGAAAATAGAGGCAAAGTTAAAAAGCTTTTTAGAAAGTGCAATGTATTTAAGATTTTAGCAGAAGGCTATAGCAAACATAAAAGTCTTTAGTCTTGTTTTAAAGGTGCTCAGAGTTGGGGCAAGTCTTAAATCCTCTGGGAGTTTATTCCAGCTATTTGTTGCATAGTAACTAAATCCTGCTTTCACATGTTTTGTGTTTACTCTGGGGATAATTAACAGATTGGTCTCAGAGGATCTTAGTGGTCTAGAAGGCTGATGTAGTGGAAGCATATCAGTTAAATATTTTGGGCCTAAACCATGTAGGGATTTATAGGTTAGCAACATGATTTTAAAATCAATTCTCTGACCTACAGGAAGCCAATGTAACGATTTCAGAATTGGTGTAATATGATCAAATTTTTTGGTCTTTGTTAGAACTCTAGCAGCAGCATTCTGAACAAGCTGAAGCTTCCTCAGAGTTTGTTTTGGGAGACCTGTGAGGAGACCATTGCAGTAATCAAGCTTACTAGTGATAAAGGCATTTACAAGTTTTTGTAAGTCTTCGGTGGACATGAGCCCTCTAAGTCTTGCTACATTTTTAAGGTGATAATATGCAGATTTTGTAACTGATTTGATGTGACTGTCAAAATGTAAATCTGAATCCATGATAACCCCTAGATTTCTGGCTTTGATTGAGGTTTTCAGGGACAGAGAGTGAAGGTGTTGGGTTACTTTAAGCCTTTCCGTTTTAGAACCAAATACAATTATCTCTGTTTTGTCCTCATTTAGTTGAAGGAAATTTCGGCACATCCATTCCTTCACTTGCTCAATGCACTGGCACAGCAGATCTATGGGCCGATAGTCATTTGGTGATAGCGATACATAGATTTGCGTGTCATCAGCATAGCAATGATGGTCAATATTGTTATTTTGCATGATTTGCCCTAGTGGGAGCATGTAGATGTTGAATAACGAGGGTCCTAAGATCGAACCTTGTGGGACTCCACATGTCACGTTGGTTGATTCTGATACAAAGTCGCCAATGGAAACAAAGTAGTTCCTATTTTGTAGGTAGGACCTGAACCAATTTAAGACAGTGCCTGAAAGCCCCACCCAGTTTTCTAACCTTTCCAGAAGTAATGTATGGTCTACAGTGTCGAATGCAGCACTGAGGTCAAGTAGCATTAGTATTGAGGTTTTGCCAGAGTCTGTGTTAAGACGGATGTCGTTTACAACTTTAATAAGGGCGGTCTCAGTGCTGTGCAGGGGTCGAAATCCTGATTGGAAGGTGTCATAGCAACCAGTTGATGCCAGGAAGTGATTTAGTTGCTGGAGGACAACTTTCTCAATGATTTTACTTATGAAGGGTAGATTTGATATTGGTCTGTAGTTGTTAATAATAGAGGCATCTAGGCTCCGCTTTTTTAAAAGGGGTTTAATAACTGCAGTTTTCAAAGCTTTTGGGAACTTGCCTGACTGGAGAGAGTTGTTAACTATCTGCAATATGCCTACTGCTAGGCAGTCGAAAACATTCTTAAAGAGGTTGGTAGGTATAGTATCAAGGCAACAGGTGGATGGCTTTAGTTGTGTCACAGTTTCCACAAGATTTTGAGAGTCTATAACATCAAAGCATGCCATCCTTGCCACGTAATTTTTGCCTGAACAGGGTGGTAGTCCAACATTTTTGTTTGACGTGGAGATATTGATGGCGCGTCTGATACCTTCAATTTTATCAATATAAAAAGCTGCAAACTCATTGCATTTCTGCGTGGAATGGAGATCAGGTGGAATTTCTGTTGGGGGGTTGGTCAGTCTGTCAACAGTTGCAAATAGGGTTTTTGCATTATTAGTGTTGGTTTTAATGATATTGGAGAAAAATGTTTCTCTAGCATTTTTTAAGTCTAAATTGTAGGCACGGAGGCTCTCTTTATAGATATCATGGTGAATATGAAGTTTTTTTTTACGCCAGATGCGTTCAACCTTCCTGCATTCTTTTTTCTGTGCTGTTACAGAAGCAGCTTTTCTCCAGGGTGCCTTTTGCTTTCCAGAAATCGTTTTAACCTTATAAGGTGCAATGACATCTATGACTTTCAAAATTTTCAAATTAAAGTTTTCTACAAGATCATCAGCAGAACATGGGTTTAGAGGTGGTAGCAAGGAGATGGCCTTTTTAAAAAGTACATTAGAATCTTCATTGATATACCGTTTATTGACAGTGTTTGATTTTGTCTGTATGTCGGGAATAAAATGTATGTTAAAGAAAACACAAAAGTGGTCAGACAAGGAAGGATCAGTCACAGAGAGATCAGAAACATTGAAGCCCTTTGTGATAACCCGGTCTAGAGTGTGCCCCTTACAATGAGTAGCCTATTTCACATGTTGAGACAGTTCAAATGTGTCCAAAATGGTAAAAAGTTTTTTTGCACACTTGTCATTCAAATCATCAGTATGAAAATTGAAGTCACCAGTTATAACTAGACAGATTCTGTGGAGATGCTAGACAATAATTCTGTGAAGTCATCGAAAAAATTTGCAGAATATGTGGGTGGCCTGTAAATAATTAATAGGAGAACTCTGGGGGAGCATTTCAATACAGCACTAAGGTATTCAAACGATGGAAAATCACCAAATAACATCTGTTTCCCCTGAAATACATTTTTAAATATAGCAGCAACCCCTCCACCTCTTTTTCCAGATCTACATGCATCAAAAAAGTTATAGTCGGGAGGGGCTGTCTCTATCAGAACGGTTGCACTGTTATTTTGTTCCAGCCATGTTTCAGTTAAAAACATAAAATCCAGTTTGGAAGTGGTAATAAAATCATTAACTAAAAATGATTTGTTATTAAGAGACCTCACATTAAGTAGAGCCATCCTGATGGGGCTGTTGATAGGCTTTAAGGTTGTTTTTGGTTTGGAGGCAATAGATATGAGATTTGTGAGGTTAGCAGTGTGTCTAAGTTTACTCTCTTAGTGGTTACAGCATGAATGCGAAAGTTGCCCTGCTTTGACGTAGGCAACCTTGGGTTCAGCAGATTATGAGAAACTTCCTTTATACTGTGTCTACGGCTGAACCCTTTTTTGTCTCAGTAATACTCAGGACCTCTATCAGTACGGGGGCGGGGGTGGGGCGCCATCCTCCTGGGTGTTAGCAGCCTGCGGCCATGACGTGGCGATGCTATCATTGACACAGATGCAAGTTTGATGCCAGCATGTTCCAGTTTCTTAAATTCGGCTGGAAAATCGCAAAGGGAGACATCGGAGCTGGAGTTGTTGTTGTGGCTATGGGAGAGATGAGGCTGGAGGTCATCGTCAATGGGGGAATGCAGAGGAGGGGGGTGGCCGTTCCTCGCCAAGCCAGCATCAGCGATGGGGGAAGGCACAGTGTTGATGGCGTCGGGCGGGCTGTTGTCTCTCTTCAAGGTCTGTGGGCTGTCTGCTATCTGTGTGTCAGATAGTGGCAGAGTAGTTGTGTGGGGGAGGCTGTAGTCTCGCTTCTTCTCAACCTGTGCTCTGATTGTGGCCTGTGCGTCAGACCATGGCAAGATTGTGGCCTGTGCGTAAAGCGAGAAGAGAAGATTGTCCCTCAACAGTTTTGAGCCTAACCTGTTTGGGTGTAGGCCATCTGCTCTGAAAAGATATTTGCGCCCCCAGAATAAGTTGAAATTGTCAATAAAGTCCCTTCCTCTTTCATTGCAGACTCTGGAAAGCCATGTATTCAGTGCAAGTAGACGACTGAATCTGTTTATTCCCCTGTCAACTGTTGGTATGGGTCCACTGATGGAAGACTTGATGTGTATTTTGTCCAGTGTATCCAATAGATCAGTGTAATCCCTCTTCAGAAGTTCTGACTGTTCTCTTTGAATATCATTAAATCCTGCATGCACAATAATCTGTGAGATTTTGGGGTTTTCCAATATGATGGCTAGTTTATGGTTGATATCACTAACCATTCCATATGGGAAGATGCATGTTTTGATCTTCTTACCGGTTATATCCTTGATAGTTGAGTCTCCTATAATCAGAGTGTCTAGTTCATCTGCTTTCTCTGAGATGGGCCCTTGTTGGACGGTGGCAGACACATGCGCAGCCCGCCTCCGTGGCGACTGGTTGTTCCGTCTCAGTCCGCACAGTCCGTCCGGACACATTTCAGGGGTCAGGGGTGCACAGGTGGCCGAGGCATGCGCAGCTCGCCTCCATGGCGACTGGTTCTTGTTCCGTCTCTGTCCGCACTGTCCGTCCGGACGCATCTCGGGGCTCAGGGGTGCATGGGTGGCAGGCGCGTTCGTGGACTCTTGAAGTGGCAGGAACCGGTTCTTCAGTGGCAGGGTTGATTTGAGTGACGGGCTAATCCGGCTGATACATGTAACTTTAGCTTTGGGTAGCTTAGCATTTGGTGTTGAGTGAACTTGTTGATTCACTTTGGTATGTTGCTTTGGCTTAGCGCCGACTCTGTGCCAGTGAGACGCAGCTGGAACTGTCTCTCTCTTGTCCAGCTTCGGGAAGGATACAGTGTAGCTTTGATCATCTTGCTGTATCTGAGTGAGCTCAGCAAACTCACCCATCGGCACTGTATCCTGTGATAGTCCTTTGCATTTTTCTACTGCTGCTAGTCTCGTTTCAATTAAAGCCAATGTCTGTTTCAGTTTGGCGCAGTCTGTGCATTTCCCAGTCTCCGTGCCTGAGATATCCGAATACAGAGGCATGTTGGCGATAGGAAAGTCCAAGGCTTTTTCTGCGGTCTGATCCGGGAGTAAAAAGTGCCAAAATGTATTGTTGAATCGAGCGATTGAGGACGACGGAAACAAACTATATACTGTTAGGTAAATAAAATAAGATAAAGTAGATCTGAACGATGAATCAAGTAGTTTTTTCCAATGCCTATCGGAGCTTCGGGAAACATGACCTCTCTCTCTGCTCTCTGCTCTCTCTCCAGTTGTCATAGCAGTTGTCAAAACTATTTTTTGGTTTTATGATGGTTTCATTAAAATACTTTTTATGAAAACCCTAGGGGTCACCAGTGGGGGGCCCATAGTGGTACCCCAGAGGGAATCCCAGTGGTCCAGAGCGCCCCCTATCGGGTGTATTCCACAACAAGAAATCAAGAAAAGCTTATTTTTGCAAAAATTCTTTATTACATAATTTTTCAATTTTTTGATATTTTTCAATTTTTAAGTATTTTATTATATATTATATTAAAAAAAAATATATTTTTATTTTTACTTATTTTTTAATTTTTCTTATTTTTTAAAAAAAATTATCTATATTTTTTATATTTTCTTATTTTTTATATTTTTCAAGAATTTTTTTCAATTGAAAAACAAAAAAATAAAAGAAGAAAAAACTACAGCAACTTCAATAAAATAAATCTAAGATTAGTACCGTAGTATTATGTATATAAGAATTGGGCATGTTTGGTTAAGCAAAAAAGCCCATTTGAACGTGTATAAGTATTTAATTGGTTGTGGTTATAATATTAAAGATAAAGGAGAACATGGAATATTTGAAGTTGAGATTAAGTTTAACTATATTTTTGAAGGATAAAAAGGTAAGAAACTCAGATTGGGTAATTATCCTGGTTCAGAGACCAGGGAGAAATTACCCGAAATCCTCATTGGATCTTTTATCCTTATATTAAGTAATTTTTTCAAAGAATGTTTTTCAATGATCATTATATTAACATAGGAATATAAAGAATACATATAAAATAGATACAAAGAATAAACCAAGTGTGAGAATACAATAAATGGTATAAAACCAGTAATTTAATACTAAATAGTAAGTAGTAGATAGTAAATGACGAGTAATAATGAGAATAAAATGAATATATATAAAAATAGTTTGAATTATATACAAGGTATCCAAGAAAATGTACAGGCTAAACATGGCAACTATGAGTAAACGTAAGTAATATTTATAAAAGTAACAAAAAATAATCTAAGTGTAAGAATTCAACAAGCGATATGAAAATAGTAGTAGTATTAACAAAGAGCAATATACAGGCCAAAAATGGCAACTATAAGTAAACGTAAGTAATAAGTAGGTAAATTCTGACATGGGATATCTACATGAAGGTAATAATCGTGTCCCAGTAAAAATGGAAAGTACATAAGTATTCTCAAAATGTGGGTATAGAAAGGGATTAGGTCTTTCCTAGGCTTCGTTAAGGCCCTTGGGAAACCTTGTATCTAATTTGTTGATCCAGTGGCGTTCCATTCCCTTTCTTTCCTTTGTTGTCCAGTGGGGATTGTGTTGAAGGCCCTCTATCCAAAGGTTGTGTAGTCCATGGGCCATGAAATGTTTCACCAGAAATGTATCTGATTTTCGTTCGGTTCTGATATTGTATCTGTGCACGGATAGGCGAGCCGACAAACTATTTCTGGTTTCACCTATATAGATGATCTTACAACGTCTGCAATGGATTTTGTAAACACAGTTGGAGTGTTTTATGGTTATATTCTTTTTCAGAAGGAATGTGTTTTTTGTAGTCCGGTTGGTAGCAGTCCTGCAATGTCCCGGGAGTGAGGGCTGTTTGGACGGAGAGGGAAGTTTGGCCCGGACTAGCATGTCCCGTAAGTTGGCGTTCCGTTTGTAGGCCGAGATAATTTCCAGGTTTTTTGCGAGGGGTGTATCAGCCATAATAGTTTCAAAGTGTTTTTTAGCACATCTCATGGCATTTGTTGTGTATGGGGAATAGATAGCCACAAAGGGGACGATACATTTGTCCTTAAATCTATTCCCTTGTGGGGGTGTTTGTGTGTTGTGGGTATTTTTCTTAATCTTGCGTAATAGGGACCTTGGGTACCCTCTCCTTTTCATTGCTTGGAAAAGGGTTATTGTGGCAGAGGTACAATCCGCAGGCCTGGAGCATATGCGACTGTATCGGATTAGCTGTGATTTTACAATCCCACTGAAGGTATGTTTGGGGTGGAAGCTCGAATAGTGGAGTAGGGCATGTGAGTCTGTTGGTTTGAAGAAGACTTTGGTGTCTAGTTTACCCGTGGTGTCGAAATCTGGGCCTTTAAATGTTGTTACGTCCAGGAAATCCATGGTCGTTGGGCTGGTCAGGGCTTTTAAATTGATTGAGGGATGGTGAGAGTTCAAAGTATGTGTGAACTCTTGGAATTCAGTTTGGGTGTGGGTCCAAATGCCCCAGATGTCGTCTAAATATCGGTAATAATGGGTGGGCAGTTTAGAACATTTTGGTAAGATTGTCTCCTCCCAAGTGGCCATATAGATGTTGGCATAGGCCGGGGCAAAACGTTTGCCCATTGCGGTGCCCTTGATTTGTAGATAGTGTTTTTTGTTGAATTCAAAATCGTTCCTCGTTAAGTTGATGTTAAGCAATTGGAGGATGGCCTGATCTGGTCGTAGCGGGTCTGGATGTTTGTCCATTAGGGTCTTGACGGCTTTCAGTCCCATACTGGAGTCGATATTTGTGTATAGACTTTCCACATCCATGGAGAAAATGAGGGAGGGCTCATGTGTAGAAATTGTTTTTATTTTGTTGATGAAATCGTAAGTGTCTTTGAGGTAGCTGTTGTGGAGGGTAGATAGGGGGTTGAGGTGGTAGTCAAGGAATTCTGCAATTTGGTAGCTTTCGCTGGCACAGTCCGATATAATTGGTCTCCCTGGGGGAAAGTCAAAGGGGATTGGCCAGGTTTCTGGAGCTTTATGGATTTTTGGGAGGAGGTAGAAAAGTCTTTTTCGCGGTGTGTCATCCCCGAGCAGGTATCTTTTTTGTTTCTTTGTAATGGTCTTGTTTTGGGTCATAGACACCAAGATCTCTTGTATTTGGGTGGCCGTTTCCATATATATGGGGGCATCCAAAGGTTGGTAGTGGTCAGTATTGCGTAGTTGTCGTAAGGCTTCTTGTGTGTATTTGAACCTGTCCATTATGACTACGGAACTGCCTTTGTCCGCTGGTTTTATCACAATGGAGGTGTTCTGTTGTAGTTCTATCAAGGCTTGTTTTTCCATTTCCGATAAGTTCTCTTTTTCTGGTTTTGGTTGTAAACCACGCAGAACCTGGTGGTCTTCTTGGAAGAGGGTCAGTAGTTTTACCGGTAGGGCCGAAGAGTTTGGTTCCCAAGTAGATTTAGAGTGAAAAGGGGGGGGTGATTCTCCGGGTTCCGAGTCTGCAAAGTAGGACTGTAATTTAAGTCTCCGATGGTAATTGGAGAGATGTGCCATGAAGGATTGTTTCTGATTTTTAACGGGTGGGGTTGGGACAAAAGAGAGGCCCTTTTGTAGTAGTTTGATGTGTCGGTGTTGGGGAATGAAGGTATCTGATACATTTATAATTGATTTGTCCTGTGGTAGGGGGGGTCCAATCGGTGTTGGGTTAACACCAACAGGTGTTGGGTCCCCTATTCCAAAAAAGAACGCCAGTGTTGCCACATTTTGTTAGCCGTCGGTGCAGTCCAATGAATGTTGTCCGCAGCTGTGTGGAACTGACTCCGATTGAGTCTGGGGATATGGTGGGGGATCTGTTTGATCAGATTGTTCAATCTGCCTAAATTAAGTTTGTGTACGGAGCTCAGTTCATCTGAAATATTGATGACCGGTACATGTATTTTGGCGTTTGGGAAGGTTGCTTTGGAAGTCTGGATCAGTTTTTTAAGGGAATTATCCAAGAGGGAAGGGTTACCTCGTTGTTTATCATTCATACCAAATGAGAGGATTACCTTTTCTACCTCACCCGTCGTTGGGGTGTTGTTTTTTAGGAGGTGTATGGCATGCGAGAGGTTAGCCCCTGGGAAACAATCAACTTGAACCCATTCGTCAAGGATTGCGGGCAATCGTGCCATGTTGGAATCCCCCAAGACCAGGAATTTCCTGATCGGTTTGAGGGTCCAGTTGGTATGCTTATCACCCCTGTGAACATGGTAAGTATATTGGTCCAGAGGGGGGGAGGGAGGTAAGTCAAAGGCCGATGAAGGGAGAAGCATGGAATTCTCTGGTTGTGTGTTGCCGGTAGTTGTAGGGAGCTGTGTTGGGAAAAATAACCTGCTGAGCACATCACATGGCAGGCACATTACAATATAGTCAACTCTCGCTCTAACCCAACGAACACATAACACAAACATGATAATATAGTCAGGTCAAGGCCGGAGCCGAAGGCCCCATTTCCCAACCAGACAATGCACCAGTCATCCTCAAGAACGGGAGAGCTACATTAATCTATCACACAAGAGACACTTCGAGGAGCTCTCCCTCCTTAGGAGGAACACAAGAGATACACATGGATATACTAGGGCCTGAGAGCCAAGGTCAAGCAAAAACACACAGAACCACACACATCTCAAACACACACACCTCATCGAGAGGAGGATACAGCATAAGACGGTACCACACAGGGACTCTTGATCTTCTTCTGAAGCAGACCTTCCACGGAGGCGAAGCTCTGGACGAACCATCAGCGCTGATTAGGGACTTAGACATATTCGATCTCTCACGCTTTATGACTCTGTATAACCGTTGCCACTTTACTTAATAAATCCAAGGTCCTCGTGCCGACAGACTTTATTACCTCTCCGTCTCATTTCATCTGGTCCAGTAACTAGACAGACCGTTTTTCCCCTCAAATTGGTGACCCCGACGTGATTTTTTCTGAATTGGACCGCAACTGGGAAACGAGAGACGGAGAGCGGCACGACCTCGGGACCCCGGAGCACTGGACCGATTCCTGCAGTCTCACCTCGCTCGCGCCCAACAGAAGGTAGGCAGAACCTGTTGATAAAATCCAAACTCTGCATAGTTATATAGGAACCACATTAGGAGGTGAGACTGTGAGAGCGGTTTGCTACGGGATATCTCGTGGGGACGAATAGGACTGCATCCCAGCATTTCCCCATAAACCCGATTGACCCTGAACGCGTGACACATCGAATATCGGCTCGTTGCATGGTGAAAGAATACCCTCGAGACCATAGGGCCTATAAGAATCGGGCATAGTGATACAAGACTACCGATGGCCAAGTAATGGATGTGTAATTGATCCCCACCGGCGTGTTAAAGAGGGTTTAGTATCCCCACCGGCTTGTTGAAGAGGGTTTAGTATCCCCACCGGCGTTTTAAAGAGGGTTTAGCATCCCCACCGGCGTTTTAAAGAAGGTTGTGATCCCCACCGGCGTGTTAAAGAGGGTTTAGTATCCCCACCGGCATGTTGAAGAGGGTTTAGTATCCCCACCGGCGTTTTAAAGAGGGTTTAGTATCCCCACCGGCGTTTTAAAGAAGGTTGTGATCCCCACCGGCGTGTTAAAGAGGGTTTAGTATCCCCACCGGCTTGTTAAAGAGGGTTTAGTATCCCCACCGGCGTTTTAAAGAGGGTTTAGTATCCCCACCGGCGTTTTAAGAGGGTTAGGGTCCCCACCGGCGTTTTAAGGGGGGGTTAGAGTCCCCTTCTTTGTTTGTGTATTAAATAATTCTATGTGGTAAGAAGGTTAGAGTCCCTTTGCAGAGGAAAAAGGTAAATGAGAATAAGATAAACTAGGCTTGTTGCGTGGTGAAAGAACACCCTCGAGGCCTAAGGCTCGCCGCCCTTGATAAGTGAATCTGAGGCGCCCGAAGAAGCACAACGATTTCTTGGCCATATATTCATTGCATATGCGGGGACTGACGGACAGACACCTGAACTGACGCAGACTAGGGATAGCAGAGACCTCTCACCCCCACCTTCACGACCAGAGAGCAAGTGCGTGTGTATGGAGTCGAGAACGAGAGTCAGCGTGGGTGGAAGAATAGGAGAGCATGGGTGAAAGGGAGACAGAGTGAGAAAGACTGTGTGCGTCTCTGTGCGCGTGTACGCAAGAGGTGATCTTTCTGTGTGTGCGTCTGCGAGAGACAGAACGAGAGGTCCGTTGATATGTTTCTGTGTGCGTCTGCGAGAGACAGAATGAAAGGTCCGTTGTTATGTTTCTGTGTGCGTCTGTGGGAGACAGAATGAGAGGTCCGTTGATATGTTTCTGTGTGCGTCTGTGAGAGACAGAATGAGAGGTCCGTTGATATGTTTCTGTGTGTGCGTCTGTGAGAGACAGAATGAGAGGTCCGTTGATATGTTTCTGTGTGTGCGTCTGCGAGAGACAGAACGAGAGGTCCGTTGATATGTTTCTGTGTGCGTCTGCGAGAGACAGAATGAGAGAAGTCTGTTGATATGTCTCTGTGTGTGCGTTTAGAGGAGACAGAATGAGAAAGGTCTGTTTAGGTATGTGTGTGAGAGGGAGCGAGAGAGATAGCAAGGAGAGATAGCAAGGAGAGCTAAAGTCGGAGGACGATCGAGAGGGACCATTTTCCCTCTAGACAGTTGGAGGTAGCGATAGAGTGCGTGTTTTTCTAACAATGAACGGTTGTTTCAGGACCACGAGAAGGGGCTCTGTATGGTTTTCAGGCCCAGAGTGTAATCCCCTTTCCCATATGTGTAGTCCTCCCATTTGAGGTCCCCGTCCACCATATTTGAAGTCCTCTACTCCACCTCATGTTGTAGTTCCCTTCCCTAAAATTGTATGGAAGTTAGAACCTGTGAGGGTGTTTTGGTTCGGCCTGACGAGGCCTGTACCAATTTCGGTGGTCAGCTTCTAGTTTTGTGTTTATAGAAATTTGGAAAGGGGGAGCAGTATTAAGTTATATATAATAAAGTGAAAAGTTATTTGTGAATGAAGGGACAGAAGGATCTTTTTGTGTGTGAGAGATAGTTATTAGGCCTTGTTCCATGATGGAGAGTTGAGGATGTTGCATTCCAGGCTTATCTGTTAACGGTCCTAGCTGCTGCTTGACCCTAAGGGGAGTGAGGAAGGGTGAGAGAGAGAGAACACATTTCCCCCCCCATTTGTCGAGCTACACCATTCAGGCAGTACAGAGAGACACACTAACATACAGTACAGAGAAAGGATATAGAGTGTGTTCAACTGAAAGCGTGTGGTGGCCATACGCCATAAAATACCACATATCCAAGGAATGCAGGTAGAGCTCTGTTGAGTTTTCAGGCTTTGATAAATTTGTAGTTCCCTGTCTGCCATGTTTGAAGTTCCTTGTGGTCTCTGTCCATAGGTTTCACCTGAACAACCCCTCTGCTGGCCGAGAAAAGGAACTACCCATGGTTTCTCTCACACCCAGCCCCCAGAGCACGCTCGCTTTCAAGGCGTTATGGCCGCACCCAACGTGGGAGGGAGACACGCAGAGAGAGAGAGAAGCCACATTCCACCCTTATCTGTTGTCTTGCACCAAACAGCACCCCGTACTGAGGAGGGAGAGAGAGCGTGTTCTCCCGAAGGAGGGAGAGAGTCACAGGGAGACACGCAGCGGATATTCACATTATGGCTAATTTGTTTTTCTTTAAGTTTAGTTTTAGTTTTGTTTTTTATTCAGGATGATGAACATCCTGACACAGTTATCATTCAGGATGAAGAACATCAAAGTTCATGAGGAGGTTATAAGGACAATAACGTTGATACTTTAATAGGACAACAGTGATGATAATCTAATGCAATTGGACTAAAGAAGGTGTTGCTATTAACTAAGTGATTCATATTATTTTCACACAGGAAAGAATAATTGAATAAATATGGATATGATAAAGATGAGGATAATAATTAAAAAAAATATATACATAAAGTAAAAACGTAATCTTGATAAACTGTACAAGTAGGACTACACCTATTAAAATATGAGGTGTATCTCTTTGGTCAAGGATGACAGGTGGATTGATGCCACATCTGCTGGGAAGGGGTCCTACATGCTATGTTGTCAATTTGGATTCGGAAGTAGTGGGTTTACCTTTCAAATGCCACTACTGCTGCTGCAACACTTTAATCATTTTAACTCTGATAAATTACCTTTTGTTTTATAGTCTCCCTGATGTGTATCCATTACGCACACGCTTGGCTGCATAGGGCAGATGGGGCTGAAGACTCTGTCTCCATCCCTCCACTTTGCGATCTATACCACCATATGGGTGGGGATTGATTGTATCCCAGGTATGGCATCCTGCAGCGAGCCAGTATGGAAGGCTGGTTAGCCAACGACGGGTAAGATCCCACCTTGACACCCGGGACGACCTAAGGCAGGCACAGTCACGATTACTTGGCAGAGTCGCTGTGGGCACTGGCTTACTTGATCATGAAGTCACGAGCTGCAACAATCATAGGATGTGCCGGGTGGGGTGTAAGGTGGAGGAGGAACAGGCGTCAGATATGTCAGCTCTGGCAGCAGAGGTGGTCTTGGAACAGGGCATGTCGCGTTTTATTTTGTTTTATTTTACCTTTGTGGTATAGAAGCCCACTAACGCATGTACGTTTTTCGGTTTAGTGCATGACTTTGGAACAGCGTGGTCTCAGGCGGCTGATGGTAAACCCACCCATATTGGACTTTGGTTTTGGACATACTTGTTTCGATTTCCCTTCCCAAAAGATTGGTTTTAGTTTGCTGATGGTTAGGGTTAGACGTTTCGACGTTGGCGTTCTTAGATTTGCTTATCATTTAATGCGCATGGTTTTGACCATTGCCCAAGGGGGGAGGTATTGAGGAGAATTAAAAAAAAATATATATATATATATATATATTAGAAAACAAGGTTTTTCTTCACCATACTTGCAAACAATGATTGACATCCAGCTAAATGAGGGTGAAATATAAAAAATAAAAAAAAAGTGTTCAACAGATGGGTAGAAGCAGTCCCATCAAAAGACCAAAGTGCGGCTACAGTAATCAAGTTTCGGACTAGAGAAGTCATGACAAGGTTTGGAATTCCGTCAGAAATAAGCTCAGACAAAACGTTTATTCAGAGAACACTCAAGTGATTCAACATTTGCATGTCGAATAAAGACTAGTCTGTGTCTACAATCCTCAAACCACAAGGTATGGTGGAGAGAGGAATGGGACGCTTGAGACAAAGATTAACAAAGTTAAATTAGAGTACTAAATTAAAGGACTAATGCACTACGGTTGACACTAATGAGTTATCGCATGAAAACTAACAGAACGACACATCTAAACCCGCATGAAATGCTTAAGGGTCGACCCATGCCTTCACTTAACATTCGAGGGTGCCAAAAGGGACTTCCATTAGAGTAATTAGAAATAGAATTAAGGAAAATATGTTTGAACATCTAACTGTTGTACATAAGTTTGTAATTCCAGCAAGAGAAACACAAAGTTCCAGGGCCAGAGGAGGAGCCAGATGCAGACACGCCCGGAGCCGACCAACTACCCAAGGATGATGCAATCAGATTTCGGCAGGCACCGGATGGGTCGGTGGCCAGGGTGCTGGCAGGGTTACAGTCCCTCAGATTAGAGTTGGCAGAGAGCTCCGGCATTAATGACCCCTTCACAGGATGGATGGAGAGCCCAATGAGCGATGGGCGCTACAGGTGCAGCAGGTGCCATCCAAGCTTACCTGGGGATCGAGTATACACCGGAGAGTTTGGACGCGGGACCACCAGAGGGGCCCGACCTGATCTGGCTGGAGAACATAGAATAGACCCCCTGCACCATTGTCCAAGAGCCCCCACGCAATGCAGCGCACCAATACATGAAGATCATCCGGCCCCTGCCCCATGTGGTAGAAATTAGTGAGTATATTCTATAGTAAACCATGATTATTAATAGGCTTAATATTTTAAATAGTGGAAAACACATGACGCCTGAGTCTGGGTTCACACCAGATGGTAGGTACGTAGAAATGCCCTGGGAACTGCGGGGTCAAGTCATGTTGACCTCCACCTTTCAGGCGTGGGTCATTTTGACTGACAAGCCTAATCCCTGCGTACCTCAGACCGGGGCACGGTTGATAACATGCTGAGACGAAGAGACAAGGCGGAAAACCTCATTAGGGACAAAGGGAACCTCCATTGTATTAAAGAAGTTCCTGTATGTGTATAAAGGAGGGCTGGGACCGAAGTCCAGCCAGTGACTTTGCAAACTTACTCAGGCTGTTGTCGATGTTGTTTTTCTGCACGATAAAGTCTTTTGTCAATTCTTGCTCCGGACCCCTCGATTTCTTTTGCACTCTCTCTCTTGAATTAGTCTAAGTGTTTTAAATCTCAGTTAATCTTCATTACCCACTGTCCAAGAGCCCCCACGCAATGCAGCGCACCAATACATGAAGATCACCTGACCCCCCCCCCTCCCTTCCCCATCCCAGCCACTACAAGCAGACCCCACCACCACCCCCCCCTCCCCCCCCGCCTGTGACGTGCTAGTAACCTCTCCAGGTGGGCTGCCCCATTACCGTCCCCGCCAACGGCACCAACCCCCCTCCCACCTGAGGCACCCGCGTCGCCCGGACCAGGTATCTGCGTTCCGGTACCAGGGGCTGCGGCCCGTTCCCTTAAGGCTTGAGGGCGCCCCTGGCTGTATTCGCTTCTGTACGCTTCACTGTTTTTAGCCGCTCCCATATCTATGCCCGCGTCTACGCAACCGACGCCGGGAACGCAAATGTTGTTGTTTATATCGCTGTCCCACTAGATGGAGCTCGGGGATACACACGGGCGAGATTCCAGGGGCCTTGATTGCCCGTTTATCAGATGAGGTCCTGAGCGCAGTTGAATAAAAGGGTCTAATGCTCAGGTGGCGCCTTGCGTCCACCTGCCCGTGATGACGCTCAGGACTATTCCGTGGTTTCAGTTGTTCCCGTGCCCCGGGCCTACCCTGAATACCCCATGCGTGTGATTGCTTATTGTTACACGACCAGTTAACTCCTCCTCACATCCTTAGTGTGTGGTCATCTAGGGATGGGTTGAGGGGGATTGCCATTCGTTGTGTACCTCATATCTTTCTGATATTATTATTATTATTATTTAGGGACACGTTTCATGGTTGCATTTCTTTCCTGTGGTTGTTATTGTGTAGTGTTTGTGTGATTGTTGCATTTTTGTTTATATCGTTATTGTTTACTGTTAGTTTTATTGTTGCATTTTGTTGTTGTCGTTATGGTTTGGTGTTGGTTTTGTTGTGTATCATCTGCTGCCAGTATTGTTGGTATTGTCTGCTCGCGATGTAAGGCCGGGGTGGATGCCACCCCCTAGGTGGGGTGTGTATGGCATACCCATGTCTGAAGCAGGGGTAGCGTTTCTCCCACGTGGTTCCCCATACACCCGGTCCAGCGAGTTGTTTTAGTCCCATGCTCATGGTTGTTTGTTTTTATGATCATTTTGCCTTCTTTCTGTTATTTCTAATGGTGTTATAATGGTAGTCCCGCGCTGGAGTCCTATCCCTCGTACCCCTAATGAGTAAAAGTCGTCTTGCGACGACTTGAGGGGGATATGTTGGGAAAAATAACCTGCTGAGCACATCACATGGCAGGCACATTAATATATAGTCGACTCTTGCTCTAAACTCAACGAACACATAACACAAACATGATAATATAGTCAGGTCAAGGCCAGAGCCGAAGGCCCCATTTCCCAGGCAAATGGTAGACACTCAGACAATGCACCAGTCATCCTCAAGAACGGGAGAGCCACATTAAATTATCACACACGAGACACTTCGGGGGGGCACTCCCCCGTTTTAATTTATCACACAGGAGACATTTTGAGAGCTCTCCCCCGTTAGGAGGAACACAAGAAGATCCAGGGCCTGGGAGCCAAGGTCTAGCAAAAACACACAGAACCACACACACCTCAAACGCACACACCTCATCGAGAGGAGGATACAGCATAAGACTGTATCACACAGGGACTCTTGATCTTCTTCTGAAGCAGACCTTCCACGGAGGCGAAGCTCTGGACGAACCATCAGCGCTGATTAGGGACTTAGACATATTCGATCTCTCACGCTTTATGACTCTGTATAACCGTTGCCACTTTACTTAATAAATCCAAGGTCCTCGTGCCGACAGACTTTATTACCTCTCCGTCTCATTTCATCTGGTCCAGTAACTAGACAGACCGTTTTTCCACTCAGGCTTAATATAAATATGTCTGTTAGTCTGAGTTTTCTGTAGGTGGGAGTTGGCTGAAGGCCTTCATGTAATTAAGTTGTTTTCACTTTTTTTTTTACAGTTTTTTGTGGCGTCCAGATCGGTCTGCGTAGCTGTTAAGCTGGCCTGGGATGTCCCGAGATCCAGTCCCAACTGGTTGATGGTGTTGGTGTTTTCCACCGCTGCGAAGTCTTTTGACTTCGCTCCGCAGGAATTGCAGTTGCTGTTTGTGTACTTTCTCCCGTGCTGCAAATTACTTCGCCTGCTCTGTGTAGCTTACGGTCTGCTTGCATACCATCATTCCGAACTTGTAGGCGTGGTGCATTTTCTGGACCTCATCTACACAAATGTGCTATCAAGAAAAAAATGCTATGTTAGTATTAAATGGAATTTTCTTCATTTAGGCTTGCAAAGACGCAAATGTTGATAACTTACATAGTTTTTGCAGGCTTGATCCCTCATCGCAATCGAATCCGGGTGGTCCGAGGATTCAAAGTCTGCCGGGGACTTAAAAAATAAAAATAATAATTACAATTAGATATTAACGCTGGTATACATACAGCCCCAGAAAATACAGTATTTATTAATTTAACCTTCCCTTTCACTTTATTTTTTCATCAGTCTCAAACAGCTGTTCCGATCAGCTGGTCGTCTCGTGAGCCCAACGGCCACGACAGAGGCAGTCAGTCTAAACATAGATGATCGCAGGGCTGTACAGTGCGACAGTTTTGATCGCATTTGCAATTAAAATATACAACGTGCAAAGATAAATACAAGTCCACTCGCACCGCTGCAAAAGGGTGAGAAGGAAAAAAAATACGTCTTTCTGTACGGCTTTCACACTGCTAAGCGCGAGAGTGTGGGAGCATGATGGGAGCGATGCATGTAGGGAAATGTATTTTGAATTATACGCTCGCCAGTTCCGCTCTACTACTAAAGAACTACAGTTCCCGCGCATTCGCTGTTCCGCTGGCTCGTGAGCCCAACGGCCCCGACAGAGGCAGTCAGTCTAAACATAATTGATCGCTAGGCTAGCTATTATACCAAAGCCACAATCCAAATTATGAAATAAAGGTCTTTCTGAATCCGTGTATGGTTCGTTCTTTGAATATTCTGATTTAAAACAAAATCAGAAAAAACCATTAAGAGTTTCCAATTTAGTTTCAGATCGTCCACTCGCAGACTGAGTCGCCCGGGTTAGAAAAACAATAAAGCTGGCCATTGTAGAATGGGAGGGACTCGATGGAACGTTTGAATTTGAATTTGTGTGCCCTTTTCCCGGCATTCATTGCGGTTTTATCTAACTATCACGCAAACAAAACAAGCAACTGGATTATTCAGTCTTCCCGTTTTGATTAAAATAACAGAGAAATACCGTTTATTTGTTTATTCCTTTTTCGGTTTCAAAACCGATCAGGAAAACCAAAGAACGACTCTGTTAATTGTTTTTTCTGATTTTGTTTTGAATCAGATTATTCAAAGAACGAACCATACACTGAGTTTTCTGCCTCTCTTTGTCTATCTGTCTGCAGCAGTTTACATTATAAAATCAAAATGCTCATTTTACTCAAGCATATGCCTTTAAGGAGTTGTATTTTGTAGTAGCCTATATAAATGTCTTCAATGTTACCTTTTTTACTTTGGTATGCTAGAAGTCAGGAGATAGCAGCCAGGAGGTGTTGTCCAGTAGGTAGGGCAGGGGAAGAGTGTTTTTCAGAGAGTTGGCGCTGATTATTTAACTGTACAGGTGTGGGCGTGGTTAGGTCCAATCCCTACTTTGTGCTCAGTAGGATTGTGTCTCGTAATTGTAAATGTCGTCTTGTTCGGTCGAGGCTTGGGGTCGGTGGTTCCACTCGGCCGTCGGCGCTCGGGAGTGATGGTGAGGGGGCTTAACGTGGCCGAATTAAGGACGTGATGGGGTCTAGGCTGCAAAGTGCACTGTGGGGGTGTGCTCGCGAACTGGACGGACAGCGGAGGAGACTCTGTGTTAATTGAGGTGGCTTCAGATTGGGATTGCTTTTTGGGACCAGTCCGTTTCTGTGGTGGGGACTGCTGTTTGGTGGAATCTATAAGAGGGGGAGGTACAGAGTGAGTGGAGGATGGGCTACTATCTAATCCTATTGAGGGGGAGACTAGGGTAACTATGTGGCTGTAATTATGTGTGTGAGTGTGTGTTTGTAGGTGCCCATGGTGCTGTCTCTGGGCTGGCGGAGGGTGAGCGCTGGGAGGACAACAGACCAAGAAGTGGATGGGTGACCGGATGAAGGACCTGGGCCTCCACGTGGACCTCTCTGCCAGCCGGGATGTCTAATGTTGGGATTGGGGGAGGTGCCTGGGAGGTGGGGGAGTTACTGGAAGTGGTGGGGATGAGGGTTGGGAAGTCTACCACAGAGAGGGTGTCTAGGGCGTTGGGGTTCCGGGCCAGCAGAGCCCCACCCCAGACCACTGGTTGGACGGGGGGAGGTGGTAGGATGGGGGAAGGGGTATGAGCGGGGTAGGAGGCGGAGGTGGTGCGACTGGTCTCCGTCGGTCCCCGGGGGGGGCCACCCCAGAGCCATAGTGGGCCAAAGGTGTAGGTTTGGCCCTAGGGGGGAGCGTCAGTGTGTTAATAAGAGGGCTCCTCACCCGGGGGGCTCTAGGGGGCAATTCAGGGGGCGGGCTCCTCATACGGTAACTGGGGAGGGTGGTTTGGGTACGAGGAATGGTGGGTCGGGTAACTGAGGCGGTGGTGGGAGGGCTGGGGGATCTGAGAGGTGGTGAGGAGAGGTCAGGGGTGGCAGAGGTGAGGAGGGTGCGGGCCTGGGGGAGGGTAGTGGGCCGGAGCCGGTGCCTGTACCGTGTACGCGCCCACCTCGCAGCCACATCAAAAGCGCCCCCCTCAAAAGGGAAGCCTGTAGGGAGGAGGGTGTTTAAAACAGTGTAAAAATGGTCATTTAAAATGACCAGGTTTTGCTTAAGCCAGATGTCCGTGCTCTGCTGGACCCTATCAGATGTGGTTTTATTGGGGCATGCAGGTTTAATGAACTGGGCCAGCATTCTAACCTGTCTGTACATTCACATTGGGGGAGTGTTGGTAGTGATGGCATGTGTCATGATGTTACGGTGGTGTACTGCTTGTATGATTTTAAAATATATTTTGGTGATGTGAGTGAGTGGAGGTAAATCTGATTGTGTGCGTCCGTTTGTGTGTGCATGTGTAGTGTGTATGTGTGTCCATATCTGTGTCGGTGTCTGTGTCTGTTGAGAATGAAAGATCAAAATTGGAATCATGGAACATGGTGACCACCTGGAAATATAAAAGCAAAGAACAGCAAGGGAAATCCCCAAAAAAAAAAATGAAGATAAAAGTAGTTAATAGAAAATAAAGTGGGGGAGGAAGGGGTTAAGAAATGAAATGGAAAAATGGAACCAGCAGGGGCAAATGCTGTAAATCGGCTTATCACAGGTAAGGGCAGGTTGGCTTTGAAGAGTCAGCTGATAAGTCCAGGTTAGAGTTTGTTTTTCTAATGGAGAGAAGACCAGTAGGCCGTTCTGGGGCCTTGGATGAGGCCCAGAGTATTGGCTCTGTGGCTAGAAATCCTCGGTTCACAGGGAAGGATGTTGTCGGATTCAAGGTGGAGGCCGCACTGAAGATGTCCTTTTTAGTGTGGGCCTGATCTTCTTGTAAAAAACCCACCCCAAGGTAAGCGCAGGACAAGTAGCAATCCAGGGATGTAGATAGGGTGAGGGATAAAAGAGTGTGCTGTTCAGCTTAAGATATATGCCAGGATGGTCACCTAAAACAAATAAATGAAAAGAAAGCGATAAAAAGATAAAAACCAGATGGCTAGATATGTGCCTTTTAAAAGAGAGAACTGGTTCAAATCAATAAAAGAATAAAAAAGTAGGGAGGGGGGTTCTAAAAAGGCCTGACGTTTCGTTTGTATAAAACTTCTTCAGAGGCAGTAAGGGTTAGGGTTAGGTTTTTATATCGTGGTTCAGTTCTTGACGGTCATGCGACCCTGGGTGCACTGGCACACCATCTCCCAATCCTTTCCTTTCATTTTTTTCGGTTTTTCTTTTTTTCTTTTTCAGTGTATAATGTTTTTCGGGTGGTTCATAAAACTCCAATGAATAACGAAAAAAGAGGAGATGTGACCCGGCCCGGAGGAAGCCCGGGGCCCCCGTCTGGAGCTAGGCCCAGACGGAGGGCTCGATGGCGAGCGCCTGGTGGCCGGGTTTGCCACGGAGCCCGGTCGGGCATAGCCCGAACAAACTACGTGGCACCCCCCCTCTCTTCATCCCATGGGCCCACCACCTGTGGGAAGACCCGTTGGGGTCGGGTGCGCAGCCACATGGGTGGCAGCGAAGGTCAGGGGTCTCGACGGACCAGACCCGGGCGGCAGAAGCTGGCTCTGGGGACGTGGAACGTCACCTCGCTGTGGGGAAAGGAACCGGAGCTTGTGAGGGAGGTGGAGCGCTATCAGTTAGATCTGGTGGGGCTTACCTCCACGCACAGTCTCAGCTCTGGTACCGTACTCCTGGATAAGGGTTGGACTCTATTCTTCTCCGGAGTTGCCAAGGGCGTGAGGCGCCGGGCGGGTGTGGGGATACTCATAAATCCCCGGCTGAGCGCCGCGGTGTTGGAGTTTACCCCGGTAGACGAGAGGGTCGCCTCCCTGCGCCTAAGGGTTGTAGGGGGGAAAACTCTGACTGTTGTTTGTGCGTATGCACCAAACAGCAGCTCAGAGTACTCGGCCTTCTTGGAGACCCTGAATGGAGTCCTGTATGGGGCTCCAGTAGGGGACTCCGTAGTTCTGCTGGGAGACTTCAACGCCCACGTGGGCAACGATGGAGACACCTGGAGAGGCGTGGTGGGGAGGAACGGCCTCCCTGATCTAAACCCGAGCGGTCGTTTGTTATTGGACTTCTGTGCTAGTCATGGATTATCCATAACAAACACCATGTTCGAACATAAGGGTGCTCATAAGTGTACCTGGTACCAGAGTACCCTAGGCCGAAGATCGATGATCGATTTCGTGATCGTGTCATCTGATCTGAGGCTGCATGTTTTGGACACTCGGGTAAAGAGAGGGGCGGAACTGTCAACCGACCACCATCTGGTTGTGAGTTGGATCAGGGAATGGGGGAAATTTCCGGATAGACCTGGTAAGCCCAAACGAGTAGTGCGGGTGAACTGGGAACGTCTGGAGGAGGCCCCCGTCCTAGGTATCTTCAACTCACACCTCCGGCGGAGCTTTTCTGGCATTCCTGTGGAGGTTGGGGGCATTGAGCCGGAGTGGGCGGTGTTCAAAGCCTCCATTGCTGAAGCTGCGGTGGCTAGCTGTGGCCTCAGGGTCTTAGGCTCCTCAAGGGGCGGTAACCCTCGGACACCGTGGTGGACTACGGTGGTCAGGGAAGCCGTCCGACTGAAGAAGGAGGCCTTCCGGGATATGATATCCTGGAGGACTCCTGACTCGGTTGCAGGGTACCGACAGGCTCGAAGGGCTGCAGCGGCTGCCGTGTCGGAGGCTAAGCAGCGGGTGTGGGAGAAGTTCGGAGAGGCCATGGAGAAGGACTTTCGGTCGGCACCAAAGTGTTTCTGGAAGACTATCCGGCACCTCAGGAGGGGGAAACGGGGAACCATCCAAGCTGTGTACAGTAAGGATGGGACTCTGTTGACCTCAACTGAGGAGGTCGTCGGACGTTGGAAGGAACACTTTGAGGAACTCCTGAATCCGAATAACACGCCCTCTATGTTGGAGGCAGAGCTCGAGGTTGATGGTGTTTCGTCGTCAATTTCCCTGGTGGAGGTCACTGAGGTAGTCAAACATCTCCGCAGTGGCAAAGCCCCAGGGATTGATGAGATCCAGCCAGAAATGCTAAAGGCTCTGGGTGTTGAGGGGCTGTCATGGTTGACACGCCTATTCAACATCGCGTGGGAGTCGGGTACAGTGCCAAAGGAGTGGCAAACCGGGGTGGTGGTTCCCCTGTTCAAAAAGGGGGACCAGAGAGTGTGTGCCAATTACCGGGGTATCACACTTCTCAGCCTCCCTGGTAAAGTCTACTCCAAGGTGCTGGAAAGGAGGGTTCGGCCGATCGTCGAACCTCAGATTGAAGAGGAACAATGCGGTTTTCGCCCCGGACGTGGAACTACGGACCAGCTCTTCACTCTCGCAAGGATCCTGGAGGGGGCCTGGGAGTATGCCCATCCGGTCTACATGTGTTTTGTGGATCTGGAGAAGGCGTATGACCGGGTCCCCCGGGAGAAACTGTGGGAGGTGCTGCGGGAGTATGGGGTAAGGGGGTCTATCCTCAGGGCCATCCAATCTTTGTACTCCCAAAGCGAGAGCTGTGTCCGTGTTCTCGGCAGCCAGTCAGTTTCGTTCTCAGTGGGTGCTGGTCTCCGCCAGGGCTGCGCCTTGTCACCAATCCTGTTTGTGATATACATGGACAGGATATCGAGGCGTAGTCGTGGTGGGGAGGGGTTGCAGTTCGGTGGTCTGAGGATCTCGTCACTGCTTTTTGCAGATGATGTGGTCCTCATTGGATCATCGGCCTGTGACCTTCAGCACTCACTGGATCGGCTGGCGGCCGAGTGTGAATCGGCTGGGATGAGGATCAGCACCGCTAAATCTGAGGCCATGACTCTTAGCAGGAAACCGGTGGATTGCTTACTCCGGGTAGGAAATGAGTCCTTAGCCC
The DNA here is from genome assembly GCF_031168955.1 of Gadus macrocephalus. Lineage (NCBI taxonomy): Eukaryota > Metazoa > Chordata > Actinopteri > Gadiformes > Gadidae > Gadus > Gadus macrocephalus. Next base: position 19,379,762 of record NC_082402.1, read on the forward strand.
AAGTGAAGGAGTTCAAGTACCTCGGGGTCTTGTTCGCGAGTGAGGGTACTATGGAGCGTGAGATTGGCCGGAGAATCGGAGCAGCGGGGGCGGTATTGCGTTCGCTTTACCGCACCGTTGTAACGAAAAGAGAGCTGACCCGCAAGGCAAAGCTCTCGATCTACCGGTCGATCTTCGTTCCCATCCTCACCTATGGTCATGAGGGCTGGGTGATGACCGAAAGGACGAGATCGCGGGTACAAGCGGCCGAGATGAGTTTTCTCAGAAGGGTGGCTGGCGTCTCCCTTAGGGATAGGGTGAGAAGCTCAGCCATCCGTGAGGAACTCGGATTAGAGCCGCTGCTCCTTTACTTAGAAAGGAGTCAGCTGAGGTGGTTCGGGCATCTGGTAAGGATGCCCACTGGGCGCCTTCCTTGGGAGGTGTTTCAGGCACGTCCAGTGGGGAGGAGACCTCGGGGAAGACCCAGGACTAGGTGGAGAGATTATATCTCAACACTGGCCTGGGAACGCCTCGGGATCCCCCCGTCAGAGCTGGTCAATGTGGCCCGGGAAAGGGAAGTCTGGGGCCCCCTGCTTGAGCTGCTCCCCCCGCGACCCGACCCCGGATAAGCGGTCGAAAATGAGATGAGATGAGATGAGAATAGCAACAAAACTTAAATTCATATAGACCAAAACAATACAACATGTAGATTTAATAAATGCACTTCATAAGTTGACCATGAACAATTACTGAAGTTTTACATTTTGTTCAGCAAATTTGACAACTGACAGATGCAATATTGTTGCCAGTGAAAACCGCAAAATTCTGACTTGTATCATTTGTTGCAAAATGTTGCAAATTTGATTCTCTATGCAAAGCCCATCACGTCGATATTGCTGTTTAGTGCTGCTCTAGTTTGCACAGATTCAGAAGACCCGCAGTGAATTTAACCCGGTCCACTTGACATCGGGTAGACGCATGACAGTGTTTATTTGGCTACAGGCTTTTCTAATGTCTCATTTTGGCGGCTGGTGTATGTGGTGCACTTTCCTATCCTTAACGTAAACATTAACCTACTCAGTAGGTCCACTTGACATCGGGTAGACGCATGACAGTGTTTATTTGGCTACAGGCTTTTCTAATGTCTCATTTTGGCGGCTGGTGTATGTGGTGCACTTTCCTATCCTTACATTAACCTACTCAGTAGACCTGCCCCGACGTGAGTCAGACATGACGATTTGTCTTTCCTTTACTTCTCAAACTACGTGACAATTGCATGTTCATCAGCCCGATTTTCAAATTTTCACTAACTTTCTCTAAGTACTCTAACTTCTGGGCGACAGCCCCGGATGTTTTCGATTGCTAGCGACGCTCCTGGTGTCAACATCCGAAAGGTCTTTATCGTGTACTGGGGACACCTGGTGGTCACTGGGGGTCACTGCAGTGGGAACTAATTACAGTAAACGTTTAACTGGATCGGACTTGAATTAAAGTCACAATGTCGCATTTCAACTTACCTGTGGCTCAAAATGTCCGGGATATATCTACATTCAATCAAAATCGATAACTGACACACCCAAGGGCGTCAGTTTGTTTTTAGAAGTGGTGGGGACAATAACCATAAGCTTGAGTGTGGTTTGAAAAGTGCTGGGTACCCTTATGTAAGCTATTCATCCATTCAACGCTGCACTACAATATGCTCTACAGTGTATTGTCAGGTGTGGAAAATCCTATTCGAACAATAAAAGTTGAAAACCACAGTTTGTGTTTTGGCTTGTTTTGCAAAACGGCGTTGGAAACACCACGGTATTGGCTCGAGATATGTAATACTAATACACACAGGACAAAGAACAGTGTTGGCAATTTAACACTTATCTTGACATCAACAATGTTTACCAGACAAACAATGCCAGACTGTAAAGGGGGTACGAAATGAAACGAGGTACTGAGCATCAGCCTTTTGAAGACGAGCAAGGGCTGCTGGTAGCATATGTTATGCTGCATTAAAAAAATAAAATAAAATAAAAAGCGCCCAGAGGAGAATTGCATCTGCCAAATCCTGACCTCCAGTAAACACTTGCGAAGGACCAATGTAGACTTCACTCGTTACAACATCATAAGCAAATTGCCCGCAAATAAAATCCCCTACAGTTTAGGATAATCACACAGGTTATGCAAGAATATATTTATGTCAGGATAGGCCTACCAAGCTCCATGTCTAACGTCACATTTCTCAATCTGACAAAAAAAATATAGCCACATTGGCATAGCAATCGCACCGTGTGTAGCTGCCACTAGCTGCAATGCATACTGTTGGAGCACCAACCAGAATCAGATCACAATCGCTTAGGACCGTGGGTAACCTTTGGCCAGGTCATCACGAGCAAACAAAACCAGCAGCAAAGTTTACGTAAACCAATTTCTTACCTTATGTGGCCCTCCACATGCAGGCTAGATGATGTATCCATATCGTTATCCAGTGTCACAAACATGCTTTTTACAGGAAGCAAAAGGACCGGCTATTTTCTGAATAAAAATGTCAATTTTGGCTGTCTGTCTTGAAACTTCTAAATTATAACGCTGTGTACAGACAGCACACGTTCACACTCCTCCCCCCTCCCCCTTGCGATAGCATTAAATATAATTTAACAAATTATATAAACAACCACAAAAGGCTTAAGTCGCAAGGCTATTTAACTGGATCCATAATGTCTAAGAGAAAAGCTGGAACCAATATAAGATCCTTTTTCAGCAGGCAAAAATGCGCTGTAAGTGCAGAGAAACCTACAAATCACCTTGTTTTACGATGTTTGATATTGACTCAGTTAACTGCTAGTTCTCATCTATTGCTAACGTTAACGGTTAGCCACATGCCGGCTTTAGCTACAGTCTATGCTTTGGCTACTACAAATTTCTGTCTTCCACTTTTATTGGTTGAGTGGAATACCTTTTGTACAGTAGTGATGGTTTCTAGTGTTCCATATACATCTCAAGTTTTTTCAATGATATTGCGTTAGCCTTCGCTAGTACTAGAAGTCATAAAAGCTAGGCTAGGAAAGCTAGCCTTCCAAGTTCACGTTCTCTCAGGTCACAATGTTCGATCTGAATGCGCCACCATGGGAATGCACCGACGCTGTAATTTTACAACGCCATGTTTCTACAGTGGCTGACAGTCGACAAATCAAACGACTAGATACTGTGGCGACTCCTACCCCCCGGGGAGTCTGAGTATTCGTGATGTTGGTTGGAGAAAAGGGGTTATATTGCCTTTTGGTGTTGGGGTTAACGGGTTTGGGTTGTGCGTTCGGTTGAATGTAGTTGTGTGTTGTGGGCAGTGTTGGGGGTAACGCGTTAGAACTAACGCGTTAGAGTACTCTTATTCGTTTTTTTCAGTAACGAGTAACCTAACGCGTTAGTTTTGCGAATTCAGTAATCAGTAACTCGTTAATTTCCAAAATAACCACTCGTTACTCTGTTACTTTAAGATTTTCCCTCGATAAGGAAAGTAAAGTCCTGGGTTTTCTGCATTTAGTCAGATGCTGCTGCCCTGCTCCTTGCATCTCTCTCTCTCGCTCTCTTCGTGTGTGTGCGCGCGCACCTGTGTGTGTAAGTGTGGCATTAAGGGGAAAAAACAAGCTAAACGACAACGCCACCCTAGGGATTGCACCCAGGGATATACTAATCAATTAAATCCAAACAATTATATAGCACACACGTTCGTTGACTGACGGCACCAGAGACGAAGTTCCAAAAATAGGTTGTTTTTATTAACTAAAACATGTGTGTTCCACATGTAACAAACAGGATAAATGAAATCAATTGGTATGTAGGGGATAGACAGGATGGTTAGGGCTGAGGCTTACCAGCAGGGGGGGCAAGATACCAGGAGACGGAGGGGGGAGACACATAAACACCAACCAGTCACTCGTGCTCGCACATACACACAGCAACACAGGATCAAAATGATAAAAGAGAAATTCCAAGAGGACACACGTGAAACCACACTCGGGAAGGTGGCACCACCACCTAAAGGATCTAGTTGCCTCCCTGCGGTGGGCACTCAGCGCCTGGAAACGAAGGAACAAAAGAGAGATGAGGGTAGATACAAACGACCAAACAAAACAATAAACACAACTACACAAAATGTAATTCACAAAAAGGAAATCAGTAAGAAAACAAAATATAACAAACACACGAACCAGGCCAAAAAGGATCTTAAACATGCGTGATAAACTATAAACAAAATCCCCCAAATTAAACCAAACACTTCCCCAGGACAAACACGCACGCACTCGCCAACACTCTACACACACACACACCGTCACACACTAGTTGCGACACGGGCAGATGGAAACACACAAGGACAAGTCAACAGACAGATCACGTTCAAAGAGTGGTCGTTAGCGTCTTCGCCGCTATCCTCCAGGCTAGCCCAGGACAAACACGCACGCACTCGCCAACACTCTACACACACACCGACACACACTAGTTGCGACACGGACAGGTGGAAACACACAAGGACAAGTCAACAGACAGATCACGTTCAGATAGTGGTCGTTGGCGTCTTCGCCGCTATCCTCCAGGCTAGCCCAGGACAGTTGGGCAGCTTTGGTGGTAAACAACGGGTGGCAAAAACAGCAGTCGGCAACGACACAATCGGCAGTACCTAGAAGGCATACAGGTCACCCCGTTAGTGCTAAACATAATTCTAAAAACAATAGCGATATAAAATAAGGGATACCTACCAGGAAGTTGGCAACTTCCTACTTAAGCCAGCGGCTCACAGCGCACCGCTGAATGTTAGCATTCGGTTGGAATCCACACCGAGACTGTTACGCGATCAACAACCTGCACGCATCACCAACCAAGGCAGGGCACCAGCAGGCACCAGCAAGCAACAGGCACAAGTGCTGCAAAGCGACCAGTGTGAAAAAGTAAATCACCATTGTTGGGAAAAATAACCTGCTGAGTACATCACATGTACATTATAAATATAGCTAACTCCTACCCTAGCCTGATGAGCACATCACATGGACACATTATAATATAGTCAACTCTTGCTCTAACCCAACAACACAAACATGATAATATATAGTCAGGTCAAGGCCGGAGCTGAAGGCCCCATCTCCCAGGCAGGCAGATGGTGGACACTCAGACAATGCACCAGTATCATCTCCAGAACGGGAGAGCCACATTAATTTATCACACAGGAGACATTTTGAGAGCTCTTCCCCGTTAGGAGGAACCAAGAGATACCTCTGCCCACACCAGGGGCCTGAGAGCCACATTAAATTATCACACACGAGACATTTCAGGGGGGCACTCCCCGTTTTAATTTATCACACCGGAGACACGAGGAACTCTCCCCGTTACGAAGCTCTCTCAGGGCCTGGGAGCCAAAACACACAGAACCGCACACACCTCAAACGCACACACCTCATCGAGAGGAGGATACAGCATAAGACTGCATCACACAGGGACTCTTCACCTTCTTCTGAAGCAGACCTTCCACGGAGGCGAAGCTCCAGACGAACCATCAGCGCTGATTAGGGACTTAGACATATTCGATCTCTCACGCTTTATGACTCTGTATAACCGCTGCCACTTTACTTAATAAATCCAAGGTCCTCGTGCCGATAGACTTTATTACCTCTCCGTCTCATTTTATCTGGTCCAGTAGCTAGACAGACCGTTTTTCCCAACACCATGCCAAACAAATCAGCCAGAGCGTCCATAGGGAAAGCACGCGTACATACCGGTAGCAAGTTGCCTGGAGGGGCGTAGCAGGAAATAACGAGGAGACAAATTGTGGCACCTCCCGACACAAAAAGCTACCTCAGAATAAATAAGGTGGAGACGCAAGCCATTGGCTGTGACGGCCCTGATCATTACAAAGGGCTCTGCCCCTGCGTCTCACCACATAAGCTACGTGTGTTACCGCGGCAAGATGGACGAGAAGATAGCCTTAGATAGATAGATAGATTCCTGGAGGTACGCTCATTATTTTGAGTTACAGAGCGAAAAGGACAAGAAGAACATAGTGGTCGTTTTGAGCACCTTCTTCTCCTACGTTTCAACCATTACTTTGGTGATAAATAGGCTAAAGGTAGCCTACGTGATTGTTATGAATGTAGGGCTATAGGGTCACACGAACATTTTCAGTTCTTCAATGTTTTTTTAGTGCCATGCACTGTTCTTTTGTGCAACGCATACGGTTAAATTGAGTTAAATTTCCAATTCTAAAAGGTTGCGTGCCTACCTGTTAAGCACTTTGTTAGGTGCCTGCACTTGTAAAGTGGATAAGCTATGTGTGACGCACTGTTATTTTGTGCGCAGCCAATACGGTAAGCTACATTCTGTTAAAATAACTGCCTGTTACCGGAGTATGTTATTCATGGAAGCTGTTCAAATGATCAAAGGATGAATGCCTGTTAAATAAAACGTGCAATATGATGGCTGTCTTTCCTGTCATTATGCTATAGGTTCATGATTGATTCATAAACAGTCAGCACTGTTGGTGCATCTAAAGGAGGATGTGTGTTGTTGTTGCGCTAGGCGGACACGCACGCACCCCAAACGCATTTTAATTGTTGGTAACGCACGAGTACTCTAACGCGTTTCTTTTATTTATAGGTAACGTAGTAACGTAACGGATTACTTTTAATTGATAGTAACAAAGTAACCTAACGGATTACTTTCAAAAGTAACGATACCCAACACTGGTTGTGGGGTGTTGTTTATTGTGTGTAGTGTTGCTGGCAACCGTTACCCAGAGTTGCATGTCCGTTGGTTGGGTGTGCGATGTGTTGTGTGTTGTGTGTCATTGTTAAAATAAAGGTTCTGCAGTCTTGCGGTGTATGGGACGCAGAATTGCCTTTCCTTAAACCTGACAGCGTTCTTCTTGGCCGATGCTACAATACCAAATTGCGTTTTTCGCGTGTTTGCAATCTGCGGATTTACCACTAGATGGCAGGTGTGCATGCTGTGAGGATGTCTTCGTGCGCGCCTATCGCATGATTTAGACTCGACGATTTTGGTTTTTGTTCGCAATTGGTTTGCACACTTTTAAAAGTGGTGGGGACAAAATTCGTATTTCAAATATTGGTGGGGACATGTGCCCCCCGTAATCTACGCCAATGGACACACCCGAAATGCAGATTAAATCGGACAAAGACCGGGTAACCTAGGTCAGGGACCGGTCCGGACCTGCTTGGACCGGTTTGGACCGGGTTTCCACTCTGCATGTAAAGGTACAGATGACATCGTGCTTCTAAAGAGCTCATATACTAGTTCACTGACCCTGCTGCTGTCTGTGTTCTCCCCATCCCCCCTCCTTCTCTACTTCTGCTGTTCTCTCTCTCTCTCTCTTGCTCTCGGTTCCTCAAGTACTTCCCCTTCCAACAATTCGGTGTGTGTGTCTGTCTGTCTGTCTGTCTGTCTGTCTGTCTGTCTGTCTGTCTGTCTCTGTGTGTGTGTGTGTGTGTGTGTGTGTGTGTGTGTGTGTGTGTGTGTGTGTGTGTGTGTGTGTGTGTGTGTGTGTGTTGAAGCCCAGAGAAGCAGCAGAGAGCAGACTCCCCTGGACACAGTTGTGTATCCATGAAGAGTGGCTGGTCAATGGATATACCATATCAATTTAAAGATGGACGCCCCTCCAGAGAGGAGAGGTAGGGGTTTCAAACAGACGATGAAAACAGACCAGTTGGTTGTTATCAGTCTCTACTGATACTGCTGTCTACAAGTCTTGCGAAATATAATTGTGTGTGTGTGTGTGTGTGTGTGTGTGTGTGTGTGTGTGTGTGTGTGTGTGTGTGTGTGTGTGTGTGTGTGTGTGTGTGTGTGTGTGTGTGTGTGTGTGTGTTACCCACAGACTCCAGAAGAGGTCAAAGGTTACCAGTGCTCAGTCTCTACGGCAGCATCAAACAGAGCTGATCAAGGTGTGTACATATTCACTGAGACGTTTGATTTCAGCTCACCATGGACATTAGGTAGCATCTCTTGTCCAGTGGGACGTGAATCCAGGACAGATGCTTCTGATGTCCTCAGTTAGTTCAGAGTAAAGAGATCTCCTTGATGTTTGTTCTGCTCCAGAGGGCTGAGGAGAACGCACACGCTTTCCTAGACAAGGAGCTGAAGAAGCTCTGGAGGGATCTCTTCTCAGACTACCCACAATGCTCAGAGGGTCAGAGAGTGGAGGAGGAGGAGGTGGATGGTAAGAAGGAGGAGCAGAGGAGGCGCGCCATAGAGGGAGTGGTGGACATCACAAAGCTCTGCCTGATGGAGATGAACCAGGAGGAACTGGCCGACACACTGTGGGGCGGTAAGAGACTCTTTTCTTGAAAACAGAAGAAATACACATTTTGATGAGCAGTAGGAGATTATGTTTGTTCTGTTCAGACTAAATAACATAATGTGAGACTTATACATTTCAAACTGCAATGTGGAGACAATCTTTCCTCTTTGGGGTTAAATGGATTGATCCAGTATGCAGGGTTGTTGTGGGGTATCAGGTTAAATGGTTTGATCCGGATATGTAGGGTAATTGTGGGGGACTCAGGTTAAATAATGTTGAACTTCATCATTACCAGCACCAAATCACCTGACCACATCACCCCCATTCTCGTCCAACTACACTGGCTCCCTGTCCAACACCGGACTGACCTTAAAACCCTTCTGCTCACCGACAAAGCCCTCCACAACGTGGCCCCCACTTATCTCCCCGTCCTCCTCCAGGAGGACAGGCCCTGCCGCTCCCTTCGTCATCCTCAGCTGGTCTTCACAGTCCCGACCTCCCGCCTCAGCACCGTGGGTGCTTGGGCTCTCAGCATCGTGGGTGCTAGAGCTCTCAGCACCGTGGGTGCTTGGGCTCTCAGCATCGTGGGTGCTTGGGCTCTCAGCACCGTGGGTGCTGGGGCTCTCAGCACCGTGGGTGCTGGGGCTCTCAGCACCGTGGGTGCTAGGGCTCTCAGCACCGTGGGTGCTAGGGCTCTCAGCACCGTGGGTGCTAGGGCTCTCAGCACCGTGGGTGCTAGGGCTCTCAGCACCGTGGGTGCTTGGGCTCTAAGCACCGTGGGTGCTAGGGCTCTGAGCACCGTGGGTGCTAGGGCTCTGAGCACCGTGGGTGCTAGGGCTCTCAGCACCGTGGGTGCTAGGGCTCTGAGCACCGTGGGTGCTAGGGCTCTGAGCACCGTGGGTGCTAGGGCTCTGAGCACCGTGGGTGCTAGGGCTCTGAGCAGCGTGGGTGCTAGGGCTCTGAGCAGCGTGGGTGCTAGGGCTCTCGGCACCGTGGGTGCTAGGGCTCTCGGCACAGTGGGTGCTAGGGCTCTAAGCTGAACTGAAAGAAACACCCTGACAACATTGAATTCCCTCCTCAAAACACATGTGTTCCAACTGGCCTTCTCGCTGTAATGACCCCCTACCGTGGGTTCCCCTCGTATCCCCGTTGTGCTGCTGTTCTTACCCCCTCATACCTGGGTCTCCTCACTGTTCTTACCCCCTCCTACCTGGGTCTCCTCACTGTTCTTACCCCCTCCTACCTGGGTCTCCTCACTGTTCTTACCCCCTCCTACCTGGGTCCCCTCACTGTTCTTACCCCCTCCTACCTGGGTCTCCTCACTGTTCTTACCCCCTCCTACCTGGGTCTCCTCACTGTTCTTACCCCCTCCTACCTGGGTCCCCTCACTGTTCTTACCCCCTCCTACCTGGGTCTCCTCACTGTTCTTACCCCCTCCCACCTGGGTCTCCTCACTGTTCTTAACCCCTCCTAACTGGGTCTCCTCACTGTTCTTACCCCCTCCTACCTGGGTCTCCTCACTACTGTTCTTACCCCCTCCTACCTGGGTCTCCTCACTGTTCTTACCCCCTCCTACCTGGGTCTCCTCACTGTTCTTAACCCCTCCTACCTGGATCTCCTCACTGTTCTTAACCCCTCCTACCTGGGTCTCCTCACTGCTGTTCTTACCCCATCCTACCTGGGTCTCCTCACTGTTCTTACCCCCTCCTACTTGGGTCTTATGTCTTGTGTTGATCATGCTGTTGGCGATGCAGCTCTTGCTGTTTTTGACCCTAGATTGTTTTATGAATTAGGCGACCTTGGGTGTCATGAAAGGCGCCTTGAAATAAAATCGTATTCAATTGTAATTATTATTATTATTATTATTATTAATAACATTAAACATAAATTGCAGATCAGCAGAATAACTCAGTGGAAGAGATGCAACACTATCTTGTTAGATCAGCATGTCATTTTACACCAATTCACTCTCATTATTATTATCATTAGACCAATCATATCGCTGTGGTAAAAACGAAAAGTCCTGAACATTTTTGAATCTGTAACATGCAGTCTTTCTCACGATCAGCTTCTCCGACCGCAAGCTATGAAGCCACATTAACATTAAACATTATACTGTAGACCAACAGCAGAACAACTCAGTGGAAGGGATGAAACCCTATCTTGTTGTACCAGCATAGCAAATCACTTTACACTGATTCACTATCATTATTACTATCATTAGACCAATCAGATTGCTGTGGAGATAATAGTCCTTAACATTTTGAATCTGTAACATGCAGTCCTTCACAACCAGCTTTTCCGACCACAAGTAATGAAGCCACTAAATATCATGAAGTTGATAATTTAACAGGAAATATTGACCTGGTTCCACTGATCACCATCCACTAACTGATGTCATCTGATGTTTTCTCATTTAGGATCTGATGCTGTCGATTGCCAACATAAAATCAAGTCTAATTTGAAGAAGAAGTTCAAGTGTGTGTTTGAGGGAATCGCTAAAGCAGGAAAACGAACAGATCTGAACGACTTCTACACAGAGATCTTCATCACAGAGAGAGGCAGTGGAGAGGTCAACAAGGAACATGAGGTCAGACTGATTGAAACCGCTTCCAGGAAACCAGCCAAGGAAGAAACACCAATCAGATGTGAAGACATCTTTAAACCCTTACCTGGACAAGATCAACCAATCAGAACAATGATGACAACTGGAGTGGCCGGCATTGGTAAAACCGTCTTAACACACAAGTTCACTTTGGACTGGGCTGAGGGCAAAACCAACCAGGACATACACTCCACATTTCTCCTAACTTTCAGAGAGCTGAATTTACTGAAAGGGAAAGAGTTTAGCTTGGTGGAACTTCTTCATCACCTCTTTATTGAGACCAAAGAAGCAGGAATCTGCAGATTCCACCGGTTCCAAGTTGTCTTCATCTTGGATGGTCTGGATGAGTGTCGACTTCCTCTGGACTTCCAGAGAAACCCGATCTGGACTGATGTCACAAAGTCCACCTCGGTGGACGTGCTGCTGACCAACCTCATCAGGGGCGACCTGCTTCCCTTCGCTCGCATTTGGATAACCACACGCCCTGCAGCAGCCAATCAGATCCCTGCTGAGTGTGTTGACATGGTGACAGAGGTGAGGGGGTTCACCGACCAACAGAAGGAGGAGTACTTAAGGCAGAGATTCAGAGAGGAGAAGCTGGCCAGCACAATCATCTCCCACGTCAAGAAATCACGAAGCCTCCACATCATGTGTCACATCCCAGTCTTCTGTTGGATCACTGCTTCAGTTCTGGAGGACATCTTCAAAAAATCCCAGATCGAAGAGATGCCCAAGACCGTGACTCAGATGTACAGCCACTTCCTGAGGGTCCTGTCCATACAGGGGGACAGGAAGTACCATGGGAGGGCTGAAACAGATCCAGACTGGAGCTCAGAGAGCAGGGATATCATTGTTTCTCTGGGAAAACTTGCTTTTAACCAGCTGGAGAGTGGCAACCTGATCTTCTACGAGGCAGATATGGCAGAGTGTGACATCGATATCAGAGCAGCCTCAGTGTACTCAGGAGTGTTCACCCAGATCTTTAAAGAGGAGTGTGGGCTGTACCGGGACAAGGTGTTCTGCTTTGTCCATCTGAGCATCCAGGAGTTTCTGGCTGCCCTTTATGTCTTCTGGTCCTTTATCAACACTGGGGTCAATCTGCTCTCAACCTCCAGGAAAGATAAACTCCTCCTCTACCAGAGTGCTGTGGACAAGGCCTTACAGAGTGAGAACGGACACCTGGACTTGTTCCTCCGCTTCCTCCTGGGCCTCTCTCTGGAGACCAATCAGATTGTCCTACGAGGTCTGCTGGGACAGAAAAAAATATCACTGACCACTCAGATTAAAATATGTCTGCTGCGAATGACAGGAAGTAGGTCACAGACCAATGAGGGAACAGTGTCTTACATCAAGGAAAAGATAGAAGGAGATCAATCTCCAGAGAGAAGCATCAATCTGTTCCACTGTCTGAATGAGCTGAACGACTGTTCTCTAGTGAAGGAGATCCAGGAGTACCTGACATCAGGAAGTCTCTCCGGAAAACCTCTCACGCCTGCTCAGTGGTCAGCTCTGGTCTTCATCTTACTGACATCAGAAGAGGAGCTGGACGTGTTTGACCTGAAGAAATACTCTGCTTCAGAAGATGGTCTTCTGAGGCTGCTGCCAGTGGTCAAAGCCTCCAAAACATCTCTGTAGGTTCACTAATAACATGTATTACAATACACACTACAAAATATAATTAGTACTGGAATATAAGGTTAAAATTACATGAAAAAGATCTTTGTAGGTTCATAACAACATGTATTACTATTCTACGCATAACAGAATAAACATACTAGTTATAATAACATACAAAACATCTCTGTAGGTGTCCTATTAACGTGTAATGTATTACAGTACACATAAGAGAATATTCACAACAATAGAATATAGAAGGAGTATTCATTTAAAAAACATTTTCAATCTCAACTAAACAACTCTAACATTTCTACATCTAATTATTTAGTATGTTTGTTAAACTAATAACATTCCTTCATTATTGAATAACTTAAAGATGTATGTTACTTTGATCACTGTTCCTAACCTGTTCTCTTTATTCTGTGTGAAGGCTGCAGGGCTGTGATCTGTCAGAGAGATCCTGTGAAGCTCTGGCCTCAGTTCTCGGCTCCAAATCCTCTAGTCTGAAAGAGCTGGACCTGAATACCAATAATCTGCAGGATTCAGGAGTGAAGCTGCTCTCTGCTGGACTGGGGAGTCCACACTGTACACTGGAAACCCTCAGGTCAGTTTTACCCAATGGTCAAACAGTAACACAACAAGGTTCAATATCAGAAGACATTTAACAGATTTACAACCATAAAAGTGTGCACGTAAAGTGAAGCAGCACGCAACTGACACCCCCAAGCACACAAATGCTGTCTTATTTCTCGTGCTCGCAAAGTGTTTTCCTATTCGCTATGATATTTACTCTCCTCAAAACACAATATACATAATATTAAAATTAAACTTCTAATCATATACAAAACATCGCTTTAGATGAACTAATGACATATATTACAATACAATACATAGTATACATAATACTACAACAAAAAGTAAGATTAATATACTAAACGATTTTGAAACACTGCAAAACAAATGTAAATTGACTGCATTTATACAGCGCTTTTCTAACCATTGGCCACCCAAAGCGCTTTACAATATTGCCACACATTCACCATTCACGCACACATTCACACACCGGCGGAGTCAACTATGCAAGGCGACAGCCAGCTCGTCGGTAGCAGTTATGGTTAGGTGCCTTGCTCAAGCACACCTCAACACTCAGCTAGGAGGAGCCGGGGATTGAACCAGCAACCTTCAGGTTACCAGCCAACCCGCTCTACCTCCGGAGCTACTGCCGCCCGTTCACAACAACTTTGATATACAGTAGTTATACATTTTAGACCCAATATTGAATAAGCACAATTTCTTCATTATGTAATAAGTTGTAGATTGAAGTTATTTTAATCACAGTCCCTAACCTGTTCTCTTTATTCTGTGAGAAGGCTGCAGGGCTGTGATCTGTCAGAGAGATGCTGTGAAGCTCTGGCCTCAGTTCTTAGGTCCAACTCCTCTAGTCTGAGAGAGCTGGACCTGAGTACCAATGATCTGCAGGATTCAGGAGTGAAGCTGCTCTCTGCTGGACTGGGGAGTCCACACTGTACACTGGAAACTCTCAGGTCAGTTTTACTCAATGGTCAAACAGTAACACCACAAGTTCCACATCAGAGGATGGTTATATAACTCAGCTTATACAACGGGGGGCCTAAATCCAGCGATCTGATTGGTTCCTAACTGTTGTATAATGAGCGTATACATAACTGCTATGACGCCCAATCATTTTGTAAAAGTTTGCATATCACTCCGCGCCTGGAAGTAGAAACAGTTACAAAGTAAAAAATATATTGAACGATGGAGAGGGTGTAAATGTTGTTACTCCGGGAGTGAGCAAGGCGAGGGAGAGACTAACGAAAGCTAAGGCACACGGTGAGTGAACTGCTCCATCGGATAAATTGCCGGCGAACCGCTCTAGCCGAGCCTTCTCTCCAGGGCTCTAAACTAACTTTTTTCACTGGTTGCACTGGTGCGCCTAACTTTTTTTCTTAGGTGCACCAGCACAAATGTTAGGTGCACCCAAATTTTCGACCTATCGCATTCAACACTGCAGTTTCACAGGTTCACGTTTTTTAAATAGCTGCCCATATGGGCATTATTGACTTGTAAATGAACTAAGAATCTGGTCAACATAAAGTTCTTTATTTGAATGTTTGCACAAGAAAGGTAATTTCACTGAAAAATGTTGGTGCTTAAAGTGCTTCACTGAGCTGAAATCTAACTAAAAACATCTCAAGATAAATGAAATAAAAAGAAAATCTAAATTAAAAGTGCAAGTGTTTTAAACTGAAACTTCAAACTGAACATCTCATGGCTCTATGTCTTATGGACTATCCTCAATTGCAGTCACATGCCGTAAAACGCGCTGTGAAAAATCATTAAATATTATCATAAATAAATATCGTAAATATCATCAAGATGTAATTAATAATAATGACCAAGTCAAAACACATGAGTATATTAATATTATAGGCTACATGACTCAGGGCATCAGCTAATCAGATGGTCTGCATTTATAAGTACTACAGTCATTAGTTACCCACACAGCCCGACACAAAATACAGAAGTTAGCCTAACACACACAACTATCAACCATTGATTTATTATTAATTAATTTATTATTTTTAACAGTCTCATGTTCCTATGCCTACAGGAAAATCATATGTTACCAAAGCAGTCTTCCACCTCCCCCTCTTCCAAAACAGAGCCACATACAATGTCATCATCTGGTAATCTCATGCTAACGTTAACGTTACAGCGTCACTAATGACAGATATGAAAACATTTTCATAATGTTAACGTCCACTGACTTTTATAACGTTACGTTAGGTCTTCAGTTCAGATAAACAACTTACTTTAACGTTACTTCACACACACACACACACACACACACACACACACACACACACACACACACACACACACACACACACACACACACACACACACACACACACACACACACACACACACACACAGATAAATAAGTTCATACACAACATACCATTCATGAGCAGGGACTTTGACCGGGGACAGGTCACCCAAAACGGGGATGTCTGGTCACCCTCCTCCACATCCACTCTCTCTGTCTAAACTGTGTGTTCACATTCACACCAAACCCGACGGGGCAACAGGATCCCATACAAAGTGAACGTATAGACGCGTATCGGGCAAATTTTTCGCGAGAGAAAACCGGCGACAAGTTTTGATTTATCGCGCAACACTTTCGCCGTGCACAGGCGAGCGCGTTCACGAGGATTTGTGGTGCAACAAATTCGCTCGAGTTGAAATATTTGAACTTTGACGCAAATTTCGCGTGATGAAAGCCTATCTTGGAGGTTTTTTCTTTTTGAACAGCTGGTTGCACCGGTGCGACCTCTCAATGGGAATCGCGACGGTCCATACTTTCAACATAGTTTACATATTTATATGATATTTGTCTCAGCCTTTATACCAAAGATTCTCTAGGGTCTATAGCATGGTTTCTCAACGGGGGCGTTCGCACAACCTAGGCGCTGGGAACGTGATTTTTTTAAACTAACTTAAACTTTTCTAAATTTTTGGGTGAAAAAACATTTCAAGTACAAAATATATGGGCCTAACTAGGCCTCTGTGCGCGATCTGTTTTCGTGGTGCCCAAGTTGCCCGGGCCGCGGTGCTCGTGGTTCCCGGGCCATTCATTCATTCGTTCACGGGGAACGGCGGGAGTCGCGGAAGTGCCGTGGTCACGGTCGCGGTGCCCAAGGAAGACGGGAGACGTGGCTTCTCTCTCTCAAGTTTATTTCAAGTTCAAGTTTATTATAGCCATTTCAACAGTATGTAAAATACAGTTGATAGGAATTTGTTTTGGTGTGCTCACATGTATTACACAGCAACATAACAACACAACATTACAAGACAGAAAGCCAAAACGGCACATAAATAACAAGGAGTGCAACACTTAACACACATGAAAAACACACAATGCATGGTTCATGGAGAATGACAGCCGTAAAGTATAGTACAGTGGTGCAAAAACTGCAAGTGAGGTAGGCCATGAAGATCTTAAAGTCCTTAAAGTGCTCAGTGCTTGTTCAAGTGGCGTATAGCTTGTAGATAGGTACTATCCCTAAAGCGTGATGTTTTACTTGTGATGCTTCTGTACCTCCTCCCTGATGGTAAGAGTGTGAATAAGTGGTGTGCTGGATGAGAGGGGTCAGAGATGATCTTCCTAGTTTTCCTTTAAATTCTGGTGTCATAGTGCGAGCTTATGGTAGGCAGACTACAGCCAATGATTTTAGAGGCCCTGCGTACTACCCTCTCAAGCTGTTGTTTGTCCTGGCTGGTAGCACTACCATACCAGACCAGGAGGGAGAAGGTGAGCACGCTTTCGATGGCTGCACGATAAAAATGGATCATGCCTGCCTGACTTACCCCAAACTTCCTCAGCTGACGGAGGAAGTATATTCTCTGATGGGATTTGGAAATAATAAGACTAATGTTCAAGTTCCATGATAGGGACTGGTGGATAGTGGTGCCTAAGAAGCAGAAGGAGGAGACCCACTCCACAACTTGGCCATTAATGGAGATGGGAAGGTGCTAGCCTGCCTCTTTCCTATAGTCAATGATGAGTTCTTTGGTTTTGGTTGTATATAGTATAAGGTTATTGTCTTCACACCACTGCACCAGCTGTTCAACCTCACTCCGGTAGGTAGATCCCTCCCCATCAGATATGAGGCCTATGACAGTGGTGTCATCTGCAAACTTTAACATTTTAACAGATGCAGAGTTTGATGTACAATTATTAGTGTAAAGGCACAAGGCAAGGCAAGGCACAATTTTTTATATAGCACATTTTCGTACCAGGGCAATTCAAAGTGCTTTACATGAAAAATTAATAAAATAGGAAAGCGCATTTATACTCTAAAAGTGTACGTTTAAGTTTTAGATGTATATTTCAATAAAAGCTGAAATGTTTAATAATAAGACCATAAAAACCATGAAAACATAAAATCCCTAAAGGCAGAAAAAGTGTTTGCATAGATGAATGAGGGGAGAGCTCTAAGGAATGTTGGGATGGAAAGACCTAGGCATAGGCGAGGGAGAAGAGGTGTGTCTTTAGCCTGCTTTTAAAACAGCTTGTTGTTGGAGCAGTTTTTGTGTACTCAGGTAAGCAGTTCCAAACTTTAACAGCATATGAGCTAAAAGCAGCTTCTCCCTGTTTTGTTCTGGTAATGGGTGGGATCAGGAGGACCCTTTCTTGGGATCTGAGAGACCTGGTAGGGGTGTAGTGCTGCAATAGGTCTTTCAGGTAGACAGGGCCAGTTCCATTTAGAGACTTAAAAACCAATAATAAAATCTTAAAATCAATTCTGAACTGAACTGGTAGCCAGTGGAGGTGTTTAAGCAGTGGTGTAATGTGGTCTGTCCTTTTAGCCCTCATCAGGATTCTGGCTGCCGCATTTTGGATCAGCTGGAGCTGTCTGATAGTTTTCTTGGGCAGGCCTGTAAGGAGACCATTACAATAGTCCAACCTACTGGAAACAAAGGCATGGATAAGTTTTTCGAGGTCATCTTGCGACATGAAATTCTTATATTTCGAGATGTGTTTTAGGTGGTAGTAGGAGGATTTTGTGATGGCTTTGATGTGGGAGTTGAAAGAGAGTTCACTGTCCAACTGCACCCCCAGGCTTTTTACCGTTGTTTTGACTAGGTAGCCACTGCAGGTCAGTTTGGATGAGATGCGGTCTCTGAGATCCTTTTTTCCAAAAACTATTATTTCCGTTTTCTCGTTGTTCAGCTGCAGAAAGTTTGTGCTCATCCAGTTTTTAACATCTTCCACACAGGAGACCAGTGTGTCCAGTGGGCTGAGGTCGTTGGGGGAGAGGGAAAAATAAAGCTGTGTATCGTCAGCGTAACTGTGGTAGGAGATCCGACGCTGACGAATGACCTGTCCCAGTGGGAGCATGTACAGATTGAATAAAAGAGGGCCTAAGATGGATCCTTGTGGGACACCACAGTGGAGGGGGGTGGGAGGTGATGACCAGTTGCCTATGGAGACAAAAAAAAGAAAAAAAAAAATTCTAAAGAGAAAATAATAGAGGTGACAAGACACACCCTTGTGGGGCGCCGGTGTTCAGAATCCTTGGTGATGACACATTATTCTGGATTTTAACACACTGTTTCCTACTGGACAGGAAGTTTAAGATCTACTGACAAAGTAGAGCATTAACTCCTGCGGCCAGGAGAAAGTTGTACAGTCTGACAGGAATGATGGTATTGAAAGCCGAGCTAAAATCAATGAACAGTACACGGGGATAGGTGGACTTAGTGTTCAGATGTTGCAGAATGAAATGTGTACAAAGTGAAACTGCATCGTCCACTCCCCTATTAGCCCTGTAGGCAAATTGGTGAGCGTCTAGCGTGATGTACGTCAAGTACCTACAGACTAGGCGCTCAAGTACCTTCATAACAACAGTAAGTAAGTGCCACAGGCCTATAGTCATATAGTCTCTCTCTCTCTCTCGCTTTCGCTATCGCAATCGCTCTCTCTCGCTCTCGCTCTCGTCGCTCTGGAAGTTTAATCGGGTTTATTACAGTGATGGACAGTGCTGTTAGCCAATCAGAGGTGAGACATTTGCATGTCATGAATATTTGTATATTTTTTTCACCAAATCCGACTCAGAGGGCATTCATTGCTATTAGTGACCAACGCAAAATCAATGAAAAACGCTGCAATAACAGCTTTAAGCAATATAGCACGAGTGTGAGTGGGGTTGTTAGGTTATTAAAAAAAAATGATTGGGGGGGCACCAGAGGATCAGGGTAAGGTCAGGGGGGGCGTTTGCTTAAAAAAGGTTGAGAACCACTGGTCTATAGCATATAACCGCGTTGTCTGATTACAGTTTAATTCATTTTTCCCAATTTACCAGCTCTCGTTTTGAAGAATAATCACCGCACCGTTCGTTTCAATGGGAATAGCGACTATACTTAGTCTATACTTTCAACATAAAGTGTACATATTTATAATTTGAAATTTGTCCCAGCATTTATACGACAGATACTATAGGGTCTATAGCATGTAACCGCGTTTTCTGATTACAGTTTAATGTAACAGTAAGCTGATAACATCCTAATTAGAACCACAACTGCAAATGAACCACACAGAGATAACCATGGCAACCGGTCAAACAAATGTTCTTTCTGCGATCATTCTGCTCGCGCATCCGCCGTGTTGATAAACAAATAATCCCCCTATAGCGCGACTGCGGTCCACTTTAAAAAAAAAGTTAAAGTTGGCAGACTGGAAAAACACAGGATTTTACAGGCGTGTGTGTGTGTGTGCGTGTGTGTGTGTGTGTGTGTGTGTGTGTGTGTGTGTGTGTGTGTGTGTGTGTGTGTGTGTGTGTGTGTGTGTGTGTGTGTGTGTGTGTAGCTTGTCTGGCTGCCTGGTCACACAGGAAGGCTGTGCTTCTCTGGCCTCAGCTCTGAGCTCCAACCCCTCCCATCTGAAAGAGCTGGACCTGAGCTACAATCACCCAGGAGACTCTGGAGCTGCGCTGCTCTCTGCTGGACTGGAGGATCTACGCTGCAGACTGGACACTCTCAGGTATGAGGACAGCTCACCGCTCAGGGACAAAGTCTCCTACAAGGATTCATGCTGCTGCCAGATGAAGTGGTTTGAAGAGGCAGCATGTTGTGTAGAACGTGATGAGACGGCAGATGATGACGGTGAATGTTTCAACATGCTGCTCTCACTTTGTTTCCCCCCCAGTGTGGAGCACGGTGGAGTGTGGAGGCTGAAACCAGCTCTAAAGAAGTGTAAGTGTCTGTTTTATTCATCGCATGACACACACACTATTGAGATGGAAAGTCCAGGACTAGGGGAGGACTAGGGGTGAGGGGGAGGGGGGTGACCGGGCTGAGGGGGGGTGAGGGGATGAGGGGGAGGACTAGGGGTGAGGGGGAGGGGGAGGGGGGGGGACGGGGCTGAGACGGGGCTGAGGTTGAGGACTAGGGGTGGTGGGGAGGGGGGGTGAAGGGGCTGAGGGGGAGGGGGAGGGGGGGACCGGGCTGAGGGGGGGCTGAGGGGGAGGACTAGGGGTGAGGAGGAGGGGGGGTGACCGGCTGAGGGGGGGCTGAGGGTGAGGACTAGGGGTGAGGGGGAGGGGGGCAGACGGGGGCTGAGGAGGAGGGGTGAGGGTGAGGGGGCTGAGGGGAGGGGGCTGATGAGGAGGGGGCTGAAGAAGAAGAGAGAGCAATCACAAAAAGAAAGAGAATAAAAAGAAGAAGAGCAGCCTGGATCCAAGGAGAGATGTTTGTTGTTGATGTTTTCATAACGTTATTGTTGAGGTGTGTGTATCTATGAATGTGTACATATGTATATGTATGTATGTGTTCATATCTATGTATATGTACACAGAGCGCAGGAGAACAGTACTAGTGATGAAGACGATGATGATGATGATGATGAAGAGCGGTTCAGCAGCTCATCATGTCTGGTTCTCCCTCAGATGCCTGTGACCTCACACTGGACCCCAACACGGCCCACAGAGGACTCTCTCTGTCTGAGGACAACAGGAAGGTGACGCGGGTTGGAGAGGACCAGTCGTATCCGGATTACCCAGACAGATTTGACTCCCGGCCCCAGGTGTTGGGTAGAGAGGCTCTGACTGGCCGCTGTTACTGGGAGGTAGAGTGGGAAGGAGTGGTTGTTATAGGAGTGACATACAGAGGAATCACAAGGAGAGGGGACGGTGTTGACAGCCTGCTTGGACGGAACAACAAGTCCTGGGTTCTTGATTGTTCTGATGGTCGTTACTCTGCCCGGTACAACGGTAGAGAGACACTCCTCCCCCTCCGCCCCGCTGGCTCCACCAGAGTAGGAGTGTATCTGGACCGGCCTGCTGGCTCTCTGTCCTTCTACAGAGTGTCCCCAGGTGGAGGAGGGTCCTCAGACACACTGACACACCTCCACACCTTCTGGTCCTCCTTCACCCAGGAGGACCTCCTCCCGGGGCTGGGGGTCTGGGGGAGGGGGGGGTCCTCAGCCTCTCTGTGTCGGTTGTAGAAAAAAAAAGGAGCTCCTCCGGGGCTCTGGGCTCTGTCATCAGCGGTATTTACGGGCCCCTGCGCGCCCGTAAATACACACACACACACACACACACACACACACACACACACACACACACACACACAAGAAGGGTGCTGAGGGGGGTCGGTGGGGCCGCTCCCTCTCTGTGTCTCTCTCTCTCTCTCTCTCTCTCTCTCTCTCTGTGTGTCTCTCCTCTCTCTCTCTCTCTCTCTCTCTCTCTCTCTCTCTCTCTCTCTCTCTCTCTCTCTCTCTCTCTCTCTCTCTCTCTTCTTTGAAGTATAGCATGATAAACCATGAAAAGGCTTAAGATCTCTCTTGAATTGTACATAAAATACCTATTGATGGTCAATGTTTGTATAATTTCAGACGGCACCAATTTTGGTCTTAAAGGCTCTGATATCATTTTTATCATAATCCTGATTTACAACCTCATTTAAAGCAGATTTAATATTTATTCATAATAACCAAGAGGTTTATGGCATAGTGTTGCATGTTGTGGATTACTTAAGACTGAATTTAGATTTTTCGGAACCTAACGGCCGCAGAACATGTTCAGTTATTAAAGATACGTGCTCACCTGTTGATGATTTGTAAAGTCTGCTGCTTCTATTGTTTTAGTCCTCGTGTTAATTGTGAACATGTAAGGGACTATTTTTCTGTCTTATTTGTTAATAAAGCATAATTGTAATAAACAACTCAGTGGATCCAACTGAAAGTTCTCGTGTGTTCAGTCGATGATTTCTTGTTTTATTTGTGAATAATGCTTCCATAAGTGCCTTAAGAATAATAATATATTAATCAGAAATTATAAATAATACATTAAATGTTATTCCGATTTTATTCTGGGACCTCCTCCCTGGGTTTCGTTTTGGGGGGGGTGCCTCAGTGTCTCTTTGTCAGTTGTAGAAAGAAACCACAGACAGACGGCCGGACAATCTCTCTGTCTATATTAATCAGAAATTATTAATAGAACAGCAAATGTTTTTCCGATATTATTCCCGGACCTCCTCCCTGGGTTTTGTTTTGGGGGGGGGGGGGGGTGCCTCAGTGTCTCTGTGGGATAATGTTGCATGTTGTAAATGACTTTAAACTGAATCTTGATTTTTTGTGTTTTGTTGGGAAGCAAGCGGCCGCAGAACATCTTCAGTTATTAAAGATACGTGCTCACCTGTTGATGATTTGTAAAGTCTGCTGCTTCTATTGTTTTAGTCCCCGTGTTTATTGTGCACATGTAAGGGACTATTTTTCTGTCTTATTTGTTAATGAAGCATAATTGTAATAAACAACTCAGTGGATCTAACTGAATGTTCTCGTGTGTTCAGCCGATGATTTTTGTTTTATTAGTGAATAATGCTTCCATAAGTGCCTTAAGAATAATAATATATTAATCAGAAATTATAAATAAAACATTACCTAAATAGAGGCCCAACACAACGTGGGCCTCTATTTAGGCCCACGTTGTATTATATGCACAGACAGACGGCCGGACAATCTCTCTCTGTCTCTCTTTCTCTCTCCCCGTCTCTCCCCGTCTCTCTCTGTCTCTCTTTCCCCGTCTCCCCCTCCTCCCCCGTCTCCCTCCCTCCTCCGGTCTCCCTCGTGATTCAATGAATAATTCACATAATAGACTTTAAAGATAAATGTCTCTTTTATTTAAAACATGTCTTTCATTAACATATTAAGATCAAATTAATAGAATTTCCATCTCACTCAAGATTCAATGCATCTCAGTCGAGTGTGTCTTGACGAAGCTGGCTGCTAGCGCCAGCTTCAGGGGCTGTGGCAGCTCGTACCTGCGAGCTTGCTACCAAACGTTTTGCGTTGAGTTGATATTTAAGGGTTGATGAACTCCGGTGATAGGAAAATTCCTTACTACAGAGATTGCAGATAACGGTGTTGCTGTCTACAGTTCCGTCCGGGAGTTTAAACTTGAACTTTCCGTGCACGGGGCCGAGTAGCGTCTTCTCGTCTGCCTCCATTTTGTTTCAACGCAAATGACGCACCGGGTCAAAGGGCACTATAGAAGTGCGATTAATGTTTTTTTTTTTTTTTTCTGTGATTAATTAATCGAAATTAACGCGTTAATTTGATAGCCCTAATTTTATTCATATTAAAGGTTGTATCAGCGATTCTGATGAAACAGAAAGTATCACATTAATCTGCTTCTTCCTCACGATCCGCTAGCTGCCCGTCCCATAAGCAGGCTGTCAAAAAAAACCGCGTCTCTCTAGGCAGCCTAGGCTACGAGATCGCACACAGAAACAAATGGTACTACCAACACCTCAAAATCAAAATATACAGAGATCAGTGACTATGTAGCTGTTGAGTGGCGTAGGTTGGGAGTGGGAGTGGTTGGATGCAAGTGTGTGGATGGAGTGAGGGGGAACTCTGGAGAGAGGGTGGTGTATGGTGGTGTGTTGGTTGTTGCTCTGTCCTCTGAGGTGGAGGTTCATCTGGTGAGAGGATTTCTGACTGACGTGGGCCTGAATAGAGTGATCTAGGGTGTGTGTGGGTGCTGGTTGGGGAGGCAGAGGGAGGCGGGGGGGGGGGATCTGTGTGGCTGAGTGTGGGCTGTGGAGGTGTCGGTGAGGGGGAGGTCCAGGCTCGAGGTGGGGTGGTATGGGGACTGGTCGGTATGGGGGAGGGGGGGAGTAGGTTGAGGGGGTGTGGGTTGGTAATGAGTGGTGAGTGAGGGGCAGACGGTGTATGGAGTAGTGTGTGTTCTAGTTGATGTAAGGTGGTGGGTAATAGTCTGTGGCCCAATCTCTTGTGTGCCCAGTTGGTAGCGGTCTGAAGTGAGAGTGTGTTGGTGGGCTGGGGTGTTTGTGTGAGTTGGTCTATTGTGTGTGTGTAGTGTTCTTTTAGGATCAACATGTCATTGTGCATCCAGGTGTTGGTGTTGTCATTATGTTTTTGTGATGTGGTGTCTGTGGGTGATGGGTTTGATGAAGTGTGATCATTTGGACCTGTCGTGACATCCCCCTGGGGAGTTCCCGGTGGACACCGCTCTGTCCGCTGTGTCCCTGTGGTGCAGGGCCTGGAGTATTTTAAAATATACTTTGTCTTTTCCACGGGTTGGGCCATCTGGTGCAATGTACCGGGTGTGTGTTGGTGGTGGTGGGAGGAGTGGACGGGTGGATGGTGGAGGTGGTCTTTGTGGTCTGAGTGGTTGTGTGTGTGGGTGTGTTGGTGTGGGTCTGGTGTGTTCTGTGGTTTGATATGTGTGTGTGGGTCTATTGTGGTGATGGTGGGTGTGGGGGGGTCTATACTGAAGGCTGGGGGGTCTATAACGGGATGTAGGTGTGGGAGGTAGCGTGCGTCTGTTGTGTGCGTGGTAGTGTGGCTGTGTGGTGTTGGTGCGATTGGTGTAGGTAGGCCTCCAGCTGACGGTGACGGTGGTGGTCCCGTGGTGGGTAGCCAGAGAGGGGGGTGGTCCCGTGGTGGGTAGAGGCGACGGCAGGACGGTCCCTGGTAACTGCTGACGGTGACACAGCCAACGGGCCCATAGAAACACACTTCTATTGGAAAGGATGAAAAGTACATCAGAGTAAATAAAAGGGGGGATCTGAGGACCCCGCCCGCACACACACGCATAGGAGTATATATATATATATATATATATATATATATATATATATATATATATATATATATATATATATATATATATAAACACATGTGTTCTGTTACATGTATGTTTTCTCCTGTGTAATTCAGTCTTCAGTGTAATTCAGTCTATTGATGTTCCTGTGATGCCATCTACTGGCGAACTTTGGTATTTTTCTGGAACACGTTCTGATATGCATTCCTTGCACTCCATTACACTACATTCACTTCGGAAAGCATGGTACTCACACTCGTCTTCATAATTGCGTCTCCTCTGGTTTCAAGTTGGCCTTTGTAAGCATCGTTGGTACGTTATCTGTATTGATATGTTAAGGGGGTTTGATGTATAATAAGATTAAGGAAACTTTGTAAACAAATTAGATGGATGGATATTCTTACGTTAGCAAGCTAACTTAGTAGCTAAGCTAATTTTACAGCATTCTGTCATTCTCATATTGAAATACTGTACTTCCATTCCTCAGTTTTACCCTACTTCACCTCACCATAAAGAGTGAACTGCAACTTCTCGTCTGCGTGGTTTGATGGAGAGGAGTTTATACTATCTGTCAACCCTGGCAAGGCGCTGGGGGTAGAGGGCAAAACAAGAGAGACACACGCACACACACACACGCACACACACACACACACACACACACACACACACACACACACACACACACACACACACACACACACACACACACGCATCCAGACCCATCCATACACATCCTCTCATTAATAGTGAATCATTTATACAAAATATAGGAATAAAAAGGAGCACACTGCAATCTCAGTAGAAGTCATGGGTGAAAAATAAAGGAACCCCAAAATTGCACACACACACATATACATATATATATAAAAAACATGGTAAAAGCATAAAACATGGTAAAATCATGCAAGAAGTATTAAAAACACACAGGGTAAAGATAAGTGCTGGCAGATAAGTGCAAAATAGTTGAAATGAATTAATAAATAGGAATATAAATAAAGATAAATAAGACATAGTAAAACCATTCACACGTCCATACCATCCTTTCACATAGAAGAAGCCTCCAATGAATAAGAGGGTAAGGGTTAGGGTTATGGGTAGCATAGCCCTAACCCCCGTCCCCGAGCCCAATGGACGCTGTCCTGGGTCGTCTGGAGTTGAAGGAGAGACCGTTGTTTAAGGTGACCGCATCGGGGGTCCACCTCCTCTATGCTGTCTCTCACAAAGCTGCTGAAGGCCTCAGTGCAGTGGAGCTGGTGAACGGATAGCTCGATGGAAACAGAGGAGAGGAAAGACGAAACGGGCCTGAGGGGCTTTAGCTCTGGCTGTTCCAACGAGTCGTCGGATGTCTTTGATAACGGTAACGGCTGTTTGTTCCCCAAGACCGTTGTTTATCTCATCTCAGAGCCAGAGTCTGGCTGGAGTATACGTTTTGTAAGGCGTTTGGGGATGTAGATGCTTTTAAACAGCGCCGGTGTTACAATAATATTATTTGCTTTGTTGAAAATGATGAGTTGCACTTTGCACAGGATTTTGTTGGATAAACCAACATTTTTTAAAGACTGAACAAATAGCACATTTCCTGATGTATTGTACTCTCGGTTGATTGTAAAAAAAGGTGTTTTTGAAAAATCTAAATCAAATCTCTCTCTTTCTCCGTGTTTACGAATTGCAAACTGTAATTCGTCGGGCTGTGGCTGTGGTCACATGATGGAGGAGGAGACCGGAGGGGAGGAGGTCCTGGCCGACCCCCCCCCCCCTCCTGGGGGTGCCCTTCTCCGTCCAGGAGTGCTTCGCCCTGCAGGGTACGGGGCTTTGAGTGTCTCTGCGTCCGCCCCCTACATGAGAGGGGTCAATGCTATTGCTTATTAGCCACCGGCTAAAGGGCTGATTATGGTTCCACATCGACGCAACGATGAACCCGCAGACGCTTCCAGGCAGTCGTGAACCTGCATGGTTCTGCGGCGGCTTTTAGTGAGTGGACCAATCACAGCCCTCGCTGCTGCGTCGCCTCGACGGAGGGTTAACGTATCGGGGAGGCGCGCGTCAGGCCCTTGCTGTGGACGCAAGGAGGGTCCGCGAGGACGTGAGGGGTCCGTAGACCCTCTTGGGCTGCGTCGACGTGGGACCACGTCAGCCCCTAACAGATCCTTGGTTGGCCCCCCCCCCCCCAGACCACGGGGCTGGGGTCCCGGCGCGGGGGGGTGGCGGTGGCCGTCCCCCTGGGGGCCCCAACACCAGCGAGCTCTGCATGTGGTCCGAGTCCCACCGCCACCTGGACGGCATCCCCCGGGACCCCCACCACCTGGAGAGGGTCCCGGGGGGCAGCTCAGGTCTGTGCACACACTCACACTGCAACATGTTTGCACACACAAACACACACACAAATGCTTGAACAGACACAGATGCACACACAAACACAGACACACAATCACTCACTCACTCACTCACTCACTCACTCACTCACTCACTCACTCACTCACTCACTCACTCACTCACTCACTCACTCACTCACTCACTCTAAAGCCTAGTCTTGACACACACACACACACACACATGCACTTACACGCACACACACACACACACACACACACACACACACACACACTAAAGCGTACTCTTAAGACACACACACACACACACACACACACACACACACACACACACACACACACTCACTAAAGCGTACTCTTGACACACACACACACACACACACACACACACACACACACACACACACACAAACTCACTAAAGCCTACTCTTGACACACACACACACACACAAACCGTACTCTTGACACACACACACACACACACACACATACACACACACACACACACACACAGACACACACACACACTAAAGCGTACTCTTGACACACACACACACACACACACACACACACACACACACACACACATGCTGTGTGTGTGTGTGTGTGTGTAGAAGAAGATTTCATACATTCCCCCCCCCCTTATGGGATGTTAAAGCGGCCTTTAAACGGAGCCGGAAACTAAAAGGCACTCTCTTTAAATGTCTTACACACACACAATCATAAACACATGCTCTAACGTACATGCATGCACACACACACAAAGAAGCACACACATTTGTTGGAATATTTACACTGCAGTTTCTCTGACTGGACTTTGAAAGGATAACATCGTTATGGCATAATCAATGCTGAATGTGTACAATGTCAATGTGTCTATGAGCTCAGTTAATACTCATAATGCAGATCCTAATCCCCTTTTTAAAGTGTACGAATATTAAGGTGGCACCAAACCAAAACATCTACCCACCCGACCTTTGACCCAAATGTCCACCATCATCCTCCTTAATCAAGTAAAATAAGAATCTTTATATATATATATATACCAACTAAGAGATGTCCACTTCTTACTTTTATTTTATTTTTATTGTATTTTATTTATTTATTTATCTATTTATTTATTCATAATCTTATCTTATCTTCTATGCTTGTAGGGTTAGCTTGTAGGGTATTTATATTTATATTGTATGGAGCACCTGGAACAACAATTTCCCCCCGGGGATCAATAAAGTATTTCTGATTCTGATTCTGAATCTGATATGTATATATACATATATATATACATATCAGATATATATATATATATATATATATATATAAACTGTATATATATATATATAGAGACCCGGGTCGAGCCCTGGGTCTCGACCCGCTCACCTGTTCCTGGATTAGTGACTTCCTCACAAATCGACCCCAGAAGGTGAAACTCGGTCCCCACTTCTCCTCCACCCGCACCCTCAGCACAGGCTCTCCACAGGGGTGTGTGCTGAGCCCACTCCTGTACTCTCTGTACACCTTCGACTGCAGTCCCACCCACCCCAAACATCATAGTGAAGTTCGCGGACGACACAACGGTGGTGGGACTGATCTCAGAGGGAGACGAGTCTGCCTACAGGGATGAGATCCTGAAGTTAACATCGTGGTGTTCAGACAACAACCTGGCATTGAACATCACAAAAACTAAGGAGATCATCCTGGACTTCAGGAAAAGCAGAGCAGACCCGGCTTCCCTCTACATCAACGGTGACTGTGTAGAGAGAGTCCACACCTTCCGCTTCCTGGGCACCATGATCTCTGCTGGCCTCTCCTGGACTGCCAACACAGCGGCGGTCGTCAAGAAGGCTCAGCAGCGGCTTCACTTCCTCAGGGTGCTCAGGAGGAACAACGTGGAAGAGAAGCTGCTGGTGACCTTCTAGCGCTCCACCATCGAGAGTCTTCTGACGTTCTGTACCTCAGTGTGGTTTTCACAGTGCACTGAGGCAGAGCGGAAGAAACTCCAGGGAGTGGTAAACACCGCACAGAGGATCACTGGCTGCCCCCTCCCCTCCCTGAAGGACATATACATCTCCCGCTGCCTAAGCAGAGCGGAGAGAATCACAAAGGACAGCTCCCACCCTGGCTTTCACCTGTTCGACCTGATGCCCTCTGGCAGGCGCTATAGGTCCATCAGAACCAGGTCTTCACGGTTCAGAGACAGCTTCTTCCCAAAAGCTGTATCCACCCTGAACACACACATGCACTGACCCCCGACTGACTGACCCCCCCCTAACCTCCCACTGCTGTATTGTACTTTACTTTATTTTACTTTATTATTTATTTTACATTATTTACATTTCTATTTGGTATACTGTTGTTCTTGTTCTATTTATATATTTATTTATTTTCTCGAATGCACCAATTGGGAAAGCTTACTAAAAATGTTGTTGTACTTGACTCGTGCAATGACAATAAAAGGCTTTCTATTCTATTTCTATTCTATTCTATTCTATGTGTCAGTGGAGTCGGCTTTCATTTTAAACACGAGCGCACACACACACACACACACACATACACACACACACACACAACCACACACACACACCCACACACACACAAAAGTACATGGTTTAGTATTTTGCTGTCCTCTGCAGCGAGATCTCGTTCTCCTCTCTCCCAGCAATTCTGGCAGGGGAGGAGGGGGGGGGGGGGCTCCAGTAATGAGTTGATCATCAGCAGTGGAGAGATGGTCTCTGGGTAGGTCTGCGCTCTCTCTCTCTCTCTCCCTCCCTCTCCCTCTCTCTCTCTCTCTCTCTCTCTCTCTCTCTCTCTCTCTCTCACTCTCTCTCTCTCTTCTCTCTCTCTCTCTCTCTCTCTCTCCCTCCCTCTCCCTCTCTCTCTCTCTCTCTCTCTCTCTCTCTCTCTCTCTCTCTCTCTCTCTCTCTCTCTCTCTCTCTCTCTCTCTCTCTCTCTCTCTCTCTCTCTCTCTCTCTCTCTCTCTCTCTCTCCGTCTCCTGCTCTGTGTGTGTGTGTGTGTGTGTGTGTGTGTGTGTGTGTGTGTGTGTGTGTGTGTGTGTGTGTGTGTGTGCGTCATCATCATCTAGGAAAGCAGAACCACTGCGCTAGCTTGTGGGGGAGAACAGGAAGTCTCGTTCACGAAGCAAAAGTTAAGCGTTAAACCCAAACCACAGTCACTTGGAGGCACTTCTCTCTTTATGGAGACAAAGAACAACACTTTATAAACCAGTCTGATAAAAACCATTATAAAGGGAGTCCAAAGAATATAAAAATAAAAGGCTTTCTATTCTATTCTATTTCTATTCTAAAAATGTTAAAATTGACCATCAATCAATAATTCAAATACATTTGACATTAGAAATATAGTCTTTGCAAAATCTGCTAAGTTAACCTGATGGAAGATCTTAAAAGTCTCTTCCTTTCATGGTTAATCAAGATCAACTTTAAGAAGCCCAAGAAAATGTAGCATTTGGATTATAGTTGAGTAGGCTACATGAATATAAATCACCAAAACAGTGTGTGTGTGTTTATATATACTTGTGTGTGTAGTCCGTGCGTGTGTGTGTTCACATCTGCGTGTGTGTGTTCATATCTGAGTAAGTGTGTGTGTTCATATCTGCGTGTGTGTGTGTGTGTGTGTGTGTGTGTGTGTGTGTGTGTGTGTTCATAGATGCGTGTGCGGGTGTACATGTGTCTGTGTGTATATTTGAGTGTTTATAATAAGGTGTGTATGTGCACGTGGCGCGTGTTCCTATGTACGTGAGTGTGTGTGTGTTCATATATACGTTTGTTTGTTTGTGTTCATATACGTGTGTGTGTGTGTGTGTATATGTGTTTGTATTCCTGTATAGGCCTATGTGTTTGTGTATGTGTGTTTATATATGCGTCTGTGCATGCGCGCATGTTTATATATGTGTGTCTTTATTAGGGCTGGCAGTTTAACGTTATTAACAGCATTAACGCAAACCAATTTTAACTGCGTTCATTTTTTTAACGCGCGATTAACGCTCTTTTGGCTTGCCAAACGTTGTAGTTGTTTCACCTGCTGTCTAGCAACAACTAGTCACATTAGAAAAACTACAACACCATACCGGATCTAGCTACACCGGAAACAAAACAACAAGAACGCCGCACAAACTTGTTGGGGCAAGCAAGGATACGGAACGGGTGAAAAACTCCTTTAAAGTGTCTGTGTGTCTGTGTGTCACTCTGTTCAAGCCTGATTGTTTAGACTGGGACCTGGGGTTATACCACGAACCTCGCTGAACATACCCAGGCTTTCTTGGGGAAACCTGGCTCGACAGCCGCAACTCGCAGTCAGAGTTAAATGGTTCCACGACGCTCACTTTAGATTCAATTAGTTGAACCAGGTTTTCCGCTTTAGGTTCAATGCGCGTTCACAAAAGGGGCGTTTCTCGCGTCATTTGACTCTCTCTTATGCAAAATTAATCGATCGAGAGCGGTGTATTTCACCCAAGGCGAGCAGTGTATTATTATGAACTCCTACGAGGAATTCAAAGTTCAAATCACAGCCAAGGGGAACACGGTTGCCCATAATATGGCTAGGGTGGCGTGCTGGCAAAAAATAGCCGACCGTGTTAATTCGAAAGTGAAAAGATTCTGCATATTGTCTGAAAAATATCATGCATCATCATGCCTTTTATCCCCATAGATGTGTTGCCAGCACGCTCCTACGAACATGGGGCCGAGTCAAAAATAAATATTAAAATATTATTCAATGCGGGAAGTTGTAAGCATCCATTTGAATAATTTCAGGTGAATCTAGCCTATGATTTGCAATGACCATAGGCTCCAACCTTTAGTCACATGTTGATTACCTGTAGCAAATAAAAAGAAAACCCAAATTAATACGACTGGGAGGGGGACCGCTCCACCACCCTTCACCACCTCGGAGGAGCTGGCTCTCGCCAATTAATAACGAAGGTCGGCCGATGATGGTGGAAGGGGGGATGACCTCTGACCCCACTGCCTCGACTTCCAAGGCGTTTGTAATGAGTATGTATTCATGTATTGGCAATGGACATAAATAATTGTCATGCTAATCAAATGTGAAATGATTGAGTGTAAATTAATTGTGTCATTTTTAGTTAAAGGTACAAACATTATTTTGGAGGAGCCGCCGACAATCAATCTCCAATCAGAGGTATATAACTATCAAAACAAAGTATCACGTATTCATCTAAATGTTTAATTTTTGGGATGAATGTCCTATAATAGGTTTCCCTGATTCTTGCAGGAGACTGTCGGCCTGTGACTCCAGGGCGACTATGGAGGGGATTTTTCTTAACAATTCTCACAGCTATAATATGAATTTGTAGAATACAAAAAGCCTAGGCCTAATTGTGTCACTGACATAGCGGTTATGTAAGGGATAATGGACAACACGGCGCTTGACTATCCAAGGTTAATGTACGTTGAACGCGTGGGGCCACCATTGAACTTGAAACACAGACACACTGCGCAACAGTAAATGCACGGCTCCTTTGTGTAGCATTGCCTACATACGGTCCAACAAGGACAATCAAATAACGAATGACCTCTGAGAGTCTGTAACTACGGACTTCCCCCGTTCCGATGACCCGGACTTCGCGCTCAAGAACCGCCTCATCCTCGCGGCCATCAAGGCGGCCCACCACCTGGACAACGCCTCCGGCCCGGACCCTCTCCCCATCATCGCCAGGCTCACCGCCTCCTTGACGGCCTCCATCCGCATCCGCCCTGCTGTCCCCAACGCCGCGACCCTTGGCTTCATTGATGGCAACGCTCGCAACTGGGGACACACCACCACCATCCTCCTGCGGGACCACTACAGGGCTACGGTGGCCCAGAAGGTGAGCGACCTCTCCTGCCCTGCGGACCCTGCCTGGCGGCGCAACTTTGATGTGGCTGCCTCCTGGGCCGCTCGCCAGTACGGCCACCGCCTCCGCCAGGACACGCGGACGCCCTGCTGCAGGCTCGAGACCCCCTCCGGCCGCGCCCCTGCCGCAGAGGACGACGCCTACCTCTGTCCCCGTCGGCACCCCCCTTGGCTCCACCCGCGTCCGGCTGACCTTCAACCCTCCGGCTGACAGCGCCATCCTGGACACGCCCACCAGGAGGTCCACGAAACGCGTCAGCAACGCGAGAAGGTCCCGGATGACCTTTGACCCGCCCGCGGACGTCGTCACGCCGATTACGCACACGTGCATGTTCTCCAGACGTGCCAGCACCGCCAGGAGGCTTGCATCACTTACCAGGAAGCCTTGTTCGGCTGCTCCACTGCTGAGGGGCTCATCAACGAGAACTCTCCGTAGCATGCCCCCAGGACGTCATCACCAGTGTGGGGTTGGGTTGGGGATCCAGGTGAGTTGTGTGATGATGCCATTTAATCTTGAACCTAACCCCAACCCTAACCCTAACCCGCCAGTGCCTCCTATCGACTCTCCTGATCTTCTTCCCTCCCCACCAACACCTGGGCACGCGAGTCCGGCCAGACCGTCCTCAACAAACACTACACCGCCCTCAGCCGTATCGTTGCCCTATAGGGCTCATGATTTGTGTTGTTGGGTGTGTTATTGTTGTTGCCCATCACCTGTTCACCCTTTATACATTTTAAGGTTCTTGTATATTGTGGTTGTGTTTTGTTTTCTCCCGTGTGGTCCCGTGTGTCCCTCCCCGAGCCGTAGGTATTTGTTGTTTTCGTGTGCCCCCCATCCCTCTCTCTCCTTCTGAGACGTGCCCCTCGCCTCGTCCCTTGCGCACGGCCCCTCGCCCTTTCACCGTCCACCCTAACCCCTCCCTCTCCTGGCCCTTACCTTAACCCCTCCCTCTCCTGGCCCTTACCTTAACCACTCACTCATCTGTCCCTAACCCTGACCGTCCCCCTCCCTGGCCCTAACCCTGACCGTCCCCCTCCCTGGCCCTAACCCTGACCGTCCTCCTCCCCGGGCTCTGACCCCTGACCCCGTTGTGACCCTGACCCTTACCATGTTCCCCTTCTGGTCCCCCTCACCACCGTTCTCAGGTCCCCCCCGTTTGGCTTGACCCCGCACCACTCGTGCGTGTGTGTGTGTGTGCGTCTGCCTCTCGGTTGTTTCCATTAGTTTCTATTCATTTATCTATTCATTTATCCGTTTATTATTTTTCATTTATCCCCTCACCACTGTGAATGTTTGCAGCCGTTCAGGCTTGTTTACCTGGCCTGGCGTCTGATTGGTCCCCCCGCTTCCGGGTATCCATCTTGGAATGATGAAGCGTGACGCACTTTCATTGGGACGCTCGTACTTTATTCCATACCTTCTATTGGTTTATTTGCCCCTTTATCCCCTCATTGAATTACGTTTATTGTCTTTTATTGTTGTTTATCGTTTTTTATTCACCCGCCCCGTCCAATGTATTTGTTTATGTCCTGTCGGTACGATCGTTTACATTGTTTGACTCGCGTAATTCGTGTTTTGTGTGTGCTTCCCCGTACAGTCAGCATACCACATGTTATCGGTTTGTTTGGCGTCCTCTGTTGGCTGTCATCACCTATTGTCACCGTGCGGAAGTGTTGATCCAGCCTGGCACCTGATTGGCCCTCCCGCCTCCCGGGTTGCCGTGGTCACTTCTGCGCATGTCACGAACCAGTTCCTCTCCCTCCCCCTTGCCTGTCTGCGCAGTGGAACTCTGTGTGTGTGTGCTCGTCAACAACTATCACTGTCACCACGGCTCGTTTTTCGTTTTTTTGTATTTGTACGGACATATTCACGGTTTGTTGTTGCTATTTTATGTACCTGATGAAGTCACAATAGTGACGAAACGTCGTACTTTGCCCAACGGTAAGAAGTCAATAAAAACGGATTCTTACCGGACCACACTCGCATTTCTTAGAACCTCCCGATCACTTTTTTAAATAAAACGAACCGTTGGATATGCCTGTTCCGAGCCACCACGACGACTGGACCCTGGTCCAGCGCGGCTGACGCCACCGCAGGCCCGGGACCCATCGGACATCCCCTCTCTGGTCAGTCTACCACCCGATAGACTCGCGCCTACAGCTAGACGCACATACGCGTCAGTCATGCACCCACATAGACGTGACTGGGTCCCCCGCGACCCATCTCCCCGGGGGGGGTCCCCTCCCCTCCCCTCCTCCCCCTCCTCCCCCTCCCTCCTCCCCCCCTCCCCCCCTCCCCCTGCAGGCTCGAGACCCCCTCCGGCCGCGCCACAGAGGACGGCGCTCACCTCCGCCAAGCCCCGGCGCTGGACCCACGCCACGCCCCTCTGGTCAGCCCGTGCGTCCCCCCTTGGCTCCGCCCACGCCCGGCTGGCCCTCGACATCCCGGCGGATGGCGTCGCCCCGGACACGCCCACCAGGGGGCCCACACGCCACGTCAGCACCTCAAAGAAAGGCTCACGGCCTTCTCCTGCCCTGCCGCTGCCGTGGAGTGACCCCTTCCGGGTCGTCTCTCCTCCAGCCCCTCGCCACGCCCCTTCGTACGACTACGACACCCCCCTGTGCGTTTGCCGAGACCTCCGCTCGTCGGGACGCTGCCCCCGCCGTCACTCCCCTTGGCTCCACCCGCGCCCGGCTGACCTTTGACCCGCCCGCGGACGGCGTCACCAGACACGCCCACCAGGAGGCCCATCGGGCATGCCAAGGTACTGGGGGCGAGTCCCTTCTTGTCCGTAGCTACGCGACCCGGAAAAAAGGCTTCTGAAAAAAGAAAGAACAGATCAAAATGTCCTAACCCTAACCCTAACCTTTGTTGGTGTGCAACCTTTTTTAGTTTATTGTTTCTAGATCCAATAAATATTTACTTTTTTAACTGCTTCTGGAATATACTTACTCAATCTGGTCCACGGCATGAAGTTAGGTTGTTCAGACCTTCTCCTTTTTTTCTGGTGGTCTATTGGGCGGTGAGTACCCCAACATCTGTGTGTTCAGTTCAGTTTTTTCAAAAGTGTGTACACACTGCAAGACTGTGAGAAGATAAAACACGCACAGAGAAACAACTGGGACACACTCCTGCCTTCCCCGAACAATGCCATTCCAACATTAAGGCTTTTTTTCAATACAGAAGAGAGTATGGGTTTGATATGTGTGTGCATATATATACATATATATGTATGTGTGTACACTGAAGACCGACACAACATCTACAACCAACCGGCCCAACTCCACCCGCCCCCCCCTCCCTTGAACCATTCTATGGTCACTTATTGGGAACTACCACCAGCCCACAACCAGCTTACCACCAGCCTACCAGACGATCAGCAACATCTTGTTTCCTGACCTGAACACAATCTACCTCCCAGCTAAGACAATTCACCAGCCTATCGGACCAACCACATCCCACCAACCCTCTACCATTGACTTTTTCCTTTTTGGTTTTGCATAGTTCATTCCCTTACATTTTTTATTTTCATTTCTTATTTTTAGTTTACTCTACGATCTGACTCACAGCTGCATAACCATAACTACATCTGTTCTAGTAAATCTTTTTTTCAATGCGAATTGCGGTTTAACCTTATTATAGTTTGTTTTGCATTTTACTTCTGTTTTCCCTTTTTCTTTTCTTTTTTTAAACTCCAACCCCTTCCCCGCGTTTCTTTTTCTTTTGAATTAGTCTGGGTCCCCCTTTAAAATGGCTAACTCTTATAAAAACAGATTTAGCCTATTGGGTACCTACAACACAGTACCACAGAAGCCGCTTCCTTCCAAGGTTACTCCTGTTGGGACTAGGGATGGGTATCGTTTGGGTTTTATCCGATACCGGTGCCTACTCGGTACTTTTCAAACGGTTCCGGTGCTAAAACGGTTCTCGAACCGGTACTTAAAAAAACGAAACTGCACACACTTGCATACATGCACGACTTGTTATGAGTAATAATAATAATAATAATAATATTAATTACTTGCTGAAAGCAGGCAGGCACGCATCATGGCGCAACATTATTGCCAAAGTCATATTAAGTAACATAACTCAGGTGCGCAAGGCAGCCACAGGAGACGCCAACATTGTTTTCAACCGCTCGGTACCGCGCTGTATTAATTCCCAACTTTTAAAGAGTAAAAGTATTTGAAGCGAATAACGACTGTTTTTGATTGAAACTTTCTGTTTATTTGGTTTTGAACAGAAAGTTTTGGATGCATGCATCGGCTTTGAGTTTGTTTGTTTGTTAATTTAAAATTACATTCGCTCGCAACACACACACACACACACACACACACACACACACACACACACACACGTTCATTCACGTTCACCCACTACAACCTGCCGATCGTCAACGCGCTGCGATGCCGCAGCGCGTTGACAAGTCCGTCCCGAGTCTCGAGGAGCCCATAGGCTTTATGGTTTATATGTTTGAAAGCCTTGACACACTCTTTTACCAGTTGGCCTGAAATACCACGCCTCGCAGTCATGGACCTATAAAGAAAGTCGTAGTCGTACCATGCGTGTTTAGCGCAACATTGAAAAGGGTCCCGTCTGAAACAGTGTCGCGCAGCGCTGCGTTCCGAACGTTGTGTAATCAAATACACCGGTATGGCGGTATATAAAAAAAATCATATCCTAACGAAAATACACACCGTTATTCAGTCTGAACCGGTATAGCGCCCAGCACTAACGCAAGTTGACGCCGCAACACCATGGGGGCGGGGCAGGGGGCGTTAAAAAACGCCAGGCACCGTTATGAGGAACCGAAATGTGCGTTCTTATTCGATCTCGTTACAACCGTTTATGTCGGAACCGGTTCCCTACTGGAACCGAGTTTCGGTGCTCAACCCTAGTTGGGACACACACATCAAGCAATTCAGAGTTTTTATTAAGCAAAACATATTTTAAACTTCTACAATCGATCCACCACACAGAGATTCTGTCGGAAGCCCTCATTACAGGGATCCCCCCACTGGGGATGGCTAGAAAGGTAGCTTACCTCACAGCCTTCATCAAACCGGCGGCACCGGACTATATTGTTTTAACTGAAATCAAGAACAATACAATTGACTGGTTGAATAACAATTTAAGGATCTTACAAAAGCAGTATGGAAGAATCCGAGAGGATTTCCCCTTGACCCTGAGCCCATTTAGTGAGGAGGCCCTGGATAGAGCTCTTAGGTGGGCCCGCCAAAGGTACGGCAGACGCCTTAGTCCCTCATCTATCACTACACTTCGCTCATTGTTAACCAGTCTTACTGCCGATCTGCCACCACCTACTACTCCACTGCTTATCTCAGACAACACAGCCTTCCCACCGGCAAAACTGAAAGTTTTTCGCGGCCCTATGGTTAAGAATCACTGGTATAAAGGACGAATTTCGAATTATAAATAAGTAAAACGAATTGTTGAAAGTACGGAGCTTCCCGCTTCCCATTCAAACGCATTGCGCGACGGTTAGCCTTCTCAACGAGTGCTGCTGGTAAATCGTGAAAAATGCATAAAAATGCGAACAGACGACTCGGTTATATTCTATAGAGTAGACCATAGTGTGTATGTGGTATAAAGGCTGGGACGAATTTCGAATTATAAATAAGTAAAACGAATTGTTGAAAGTACGGAGCGTCGCGCTTCCCATTCATACGTATGGGGAGTGCTGCTGGTAAATCGTGAAAAACGCATTAGTGTAATTGTGATATAAAGGCTGGTCTAAATGTGAAATTATTAATGTGTGATTTCGGTGTTTGAAATGCAACCGCGATTTGCATAGGAGAGGTGTTAATAGTGGGGGGAGAGCAACAGGTCACTCTCAGGCTAAACCTAATGGTCTCTTGACATTAACGTTGACAGTATTACCCTAACACCCCTGATGGTTATAGGCCTCTTTTTGTATGTTGGGTAAAAAAAACTCTAATTTGCCGAAATTGAGTGATAGGTTATACAATTAAGAATAAACAACGGTGGGCCTCTTCATGACTAATTTATATATATTTTTAATTCAATAATGTAATTGTTATTGTAATTGCCCCCCCCCCCCCCCCAGGTACTAGGTGAGCTAAGCACTCTGCCTTTAATGCGTATAGGGAGCGGCGGGCCTGCCTAATGGGCTGATCTCCTGACATTAACATTGTTATCAACATTGTTATCTTAACACCCAATTAGTACATTGTAATACACTTCACTGACTTGTTTTTTTTCTTCTTGTCTTTCAGAAAATGTCTTTTGCTCCCCTTTTCCATTTCGAACCCTCTTCCTCCGAGCTCACCCTTCGCCCCTCTGATGCCGCTGACGCAGTGGCAAGCAAACGCCAGGCCTCTGCCACTGGGTCTCAGGTGAAGAGGGGTGATGTGGTTCGAGCCGAGGCGAGGGCCAGAGCCCTGCAGAAGGGTGGCATGTCGGGCGAGTTTGTGCTGGCGGAGAGCGAGGTGCAGTTTGGCCTGTACCGCGGTCAAACTTTCAAGTGGCTGCTGGGAAATGCGGTGGGGTACGCCGTCACCATCTTGGCGTCCCACCAGATGGAGAGAGAGGGAGGGGACACCAGCAAGTCGCCCCTCATGGAGAACAAGGACGCCCTCGCCTCCTACGCCGGGCTGTTCCCACCCATGGTGACGGCCGTCGCCAGGCGTAGGTTGTGCGAGGGCTCCGCGTCTTCCAGGGGCTGGACGACGCGCTGGTGGGGTTCGGGGTGCATTCGCACCGGACCTACAAGTCCCTGTATGGCGAGCGGGACCAAGAGAGTTGAACGTAAGTAGACTGTACCGTCTACAAAACAGCCTGGGAGGTGCTTTAAACAACACACCAGTGCTTCATCACTTCATGTTGTCGTCTCGTTGTCGTTCTTTGCAGGCGTCTCCTACTCTGACCCGACCGACGCCGAACTGCTCGCCGCTGCCGACGAGGTCGACCCTCCCAGTGAGTATACGTTTTGATGTGAATACACTTGTACCGCACGTTTAACGCACCTCCCTAACGCTCATATGGGTTGTCAGGCACGTCCAGGGACGCCCCGCCAGCCGCGGCCCCGCTGGAAGGACCAGCACCAGGTCCAGGACCAGGACCAATGGCCACGAGGCCTGCCTCCGGCAAAGAGGTTTGTGTAATGTGTGTGTGTGTATATGATGTGTGTGTTTATGTGTGCCTGTCTGCTGAACATTCACACCCGCTAACTGTGTGTGTCTGCTGCGTGTGTGTTTCAGCTGCTTCCCCTCAGCTGGAGGAAGACGCTGCCTGAGGAGCAGCAGGAGTGTGTGGGCCGGGCGCTGTTCCGCAGGGACCCCAGCAGCGGGAAGGCTGTGCTCACCACACCGCCCCGACTGTGGTGGTACCCGCCAGGCGCCCGGCTCCTCTACACGCAACCCCCCCGCCACAGCCCACGCCTTCTTCCAGCGCCCCTTCTTCCTCTGGCTTCCGTATCGGATGTGGGCGTGCCACCTCAAGTGCCCCACTGATGGGCGCAAGCTGATGGGCGCTGGCCTATACAAGACCGTGCGGAGGGTCTTGGACAGGAGCGGGTGGTATTATAATAATAATAATAATAATACATTTAATTTAGAGGCGCCTTTCAAGACACCCAAGGTCACCTTACAGAGCATATAGTCATCATTCAAAACTATGTAAAACAGACTAGGAATAAAAGGAAAACAGAGGTTAAACATGAAGAATAATAATAATTAATAACACTCAAAGACGCCTAAAGTGAAGGGGGGACCTCACTAACCACCACCAATATGTAGCACCCACTTGGGTGATGCACGGCAGCCAATCGGTGCCAGAACGCTCACTACACACCAGCTTGAGGTGGAGAGTTAGGGATGAGGTGGAGAGTGAGGGAAAATAACATATTTAAACACTATCGACCATATTTAAACACTGTCGATCACATTTAAACAATATCGACCACATGTAAACACTACCGACCACATTTAAACACTATCGACCATATTTAAACACTATGGACCACATGTAAACCCTATCGACCACATGTAAACACTATCGCCCACATTTAAACACTATCACCCACATTTAAACACTATGGACCACACGTAAACCCTATCGACCATATTTAAACACTATGGACCACATGTAAACCCTATCGACCATATATAAACACTATCGACCACATTTAAACATGTAAACCCTATCGACCACATGTAAACACTATCGACCACATTTAAACACTATCGCCCACATTTAAACACTATCGCCCACATTTAAACACTATGGACCACATTT
Source organism: Gadus macrocephalus (assembly GCF_031168955.1). NCBI lineage: Eukaryota > Metazoa > Chordata > Actinopteri > Gadiformes > Gadidae > Gadus > Gadus macrocephalus. The sequence goes on from NC_082402.1 coordinate 19,421,386, forward strand.
AAACACTATGGACCACATGTAAACCCTATCGACCACATGTAAACCCTATCGACCATATATAAACACTATCGACCACATTTAAACATGTAAACCCTATCGACCACAATTAAACACTATCGACCACAATTAAACACTATCGACCACATTTAAACATGTAAACCCTATCGACCACATTTAAACACTATCGACCACATTTAAACACTATCGACCACATTTAAACACTCTCGCCCACATTTACACTATCGACCACATTTAAACACTATCGACTATTATATCGACTAAACACTATTATATGGCCACAGAGTGCCTTCAGTGCCCCTCCTGCGGCAAGAAGGTGGCGGGCTGGTCGCAGGACATCCTGGAGCAGCTGGACGTTGCTCACCGCGAGGAATTCCCGGCCGTTCTGACCTACAAGGATGTCACTTTTAGTCATTCTGCGTTTACCCAGCGTATTGTCGCTCGTGGTTAACTACGGTTAACTGTGTGTTCTCTGTTTCCAGGTTGTCCTGTGACAGAGCGGTGATAGCGATGCTCAAGGAGCGCACCTTGGGCAACAGCGTCTCTCGCCTCCGTGCCTCCCTGGTGGAGCAGCACTCCAGGGACTGGATGCAGCGCTCCATCGCCTACCTGTCTGTGCTCCGCAAGCTGAGGGGACCCGGAGCGGCCCGGAAGGACGACGTGTCCCTGCCGACCTTCGCAAGGTGCCCGGGCTCACCTGGTTTGGTCGGGTGTACGTGCTGGAGGCCATGACCAGGCTGGACGAGACCAAGGCCAGGGTGATGTCGATCTTCGGAGACATCCTAAAGATGGACTCCACCAAGAAGGTGAGGTTTCTCTCTCTGTGTGCCGTCCGTCTGTCCGTCCGTCCGTCCGTCCGTCCGTGTGTCTAAACGTGTGTTTGTGTCTTGCAGATCGCCAAAAAGCTTGCGGGCGCCGCCGCCGGTTCTGCCGCCTGGATGACCAACGTTGGCAACGAGTACGGGCAGGTGCTCGTGTCCGTTCTCACCTCGGCCGAGGGGGAGGGACTGACCAACATGGCGGCCGGCCTGATGCGGCGGTACCGGGAAGCCGGGAAGGCCCGTCCGAGGGTCCTGTATGTGGACCGGGACTGCTGTGCCGCCGTGGGCAATTCTGCCACGCACGGCATGTACCACGAGTGGCAGGAGCTGGTGGTGCGGCTGGACGTGTGGCACCTCATGCGGCGCTTCGCGAGGGGCGTCACCACCGACAGCCACCAGCTCTACGGCCTCTTCATGGCCAGGCTGTCCTTCGCCATCTTTGAGTGGGCTCGACTGCGTCCAGGACCCAGAGGGGGTGGAGCTGTACACCAAGACGGGAGAGATCACCAAGGGTGGTGTGAGGCTCCCCGTCTTCCGGTGCGCTCGCGGCTCCACCTCCCTCGAGTCCTTCCACCTGCACCAGTGCCGCTTCGTTCCGGGTAAATCTATTTCCACCGCGTTGACAAAGTTCTGTTTGTTTGATTTCCTTTTTCACTAACTCTTCTCCCCCTCGTGTTTTATGTACAGGTACCACCTCTAGTGAGCTCCACTATCAGGTGTACCTGCTGGAGGGTCTCTCTCTCTCTCTCTCTCTCTCTCTCTCTCTCTCTCTCTCTCACTCTCTCTGCAGGGGAACTCTTGGGGGAGGAGTACCTGTACTCCCAGTCGGGCGCTGTGCTGCAGCCGGATCCCGACCCTCTGGATGGGGCCGAGGAGGAAGAGGCCCCCGCCGATGACGGCTTCGAGGAGGAGGAGCAGCCGAAGGAGGAGCCAGAGGAGATCCGTCTCCTGGCACACCACAGCGCCCTGCTCCAGGAGCCCTGCGGTGTGCTCCAGGTCGATGCCACCTTGGGATCGCCCCTTTCCGAGGTGGAGGAGGAGGAAGTGAGTGGCAGTCGCCTGTCCACATTTCATATCGGCCGCGGTGTTTGCGTGCGGCGTCTCATCGTGTGCCGTGTGTGCGTTTTCTTTCAGGACGTCGTCGGGCCGGACGGTCAGCCCGGGTACCACCACGCGGTGGCCCTGGCCCACGGCCTCGTGGAGCTGCGTCACCACGCCTTCGTCACCGCCCGTCAGACCAGAGGCATCATCGCTCTCTGGGAGAGGCTGACGGAGCGGGACAAGGCGCCGGTGACCTTCCCCCCCCGCCACCAGGACCGGCTGGCTAAAGGTCGGTTCAAGACCAGCAACCGCCACGCCCACATCCCGGGAGTGGACAGTGTGAAGCGGTAAGCAGTGCATTAACAATTTCCTTCAATCTTTTTTTTTACAGCCCCCTATAATCAGTAACTAACACGCTCTCGCTCTCTCTCTCTCTCTCTCTCTCTCTCTCTCTCTCTCTCTCTCTCTCTCTCTGCAGTGTCGTCGTGGGTAAGGGTGCGGGAGCGGCACAGTACCCAAGCCTCAGCAGGGTCGTCGAGGCCATCATGTTGGAGCTGTGCCGCGTCCACAGCGGCGACGCCAAGACCATCGCCGGGGCACGCCTCAACCGCTGGGGTGCCGTCATGAGGGACTACAAATTGATCCAGGACAACGTGGTCAACTGTCCTGCCCTCATGGCGAGCACCCGCATCCAGCTGTACGACGTGAACCAGCGGACCCTGTCCATGTGGTAAGTCCATATACTTTGGCTCGCAGAACTGATGTGTGTGTGTGTGTTTGTCGTCGTGATTGATATCTTTGTAGTCATAATTAACGCATTGTTTCTATTTCTTGAAAGGCAAAACACCAGGGAAAAAAGCATGATGAGGGACACCCTCTCCCTCGCAGTCCCGGGGCCCAGCGCTCCCCAGACTGCAGCGGAGCCCCTGTCGGCCCCACGGACTCTGCTGCAGCAGCCCCAGCAGCCAGACCAGCCCCTCCAGCACCGCCTGCCCGCGGATGCCTCTGGTCTGGCTGCAACGATCAGAGGGCCGCTGGCCCCGGAGCTCTACGACCTCGTCGTGAAGCAGCAGAGTGCCGCCGCCACCGCCGCCGCCGCCACCGCCCCCCCGGACCTCAGCCCGCTCTCAGCCGCGGCCACCGCTCCAGCCATTGCCGCTCCGGCCGTCGCCATTGGTGGAGCCATGTCCCGCACCACTGCCTGGAGGCACAGGGTCCTGGAGGAGAAGGAGCGTCGTGCCCGTGGGCCGACGGAGGAACGGTGGAGCAGTGGCGCCGTGATCGGCTGACCAGAGACCGCGCGGCCCCCGCCGCCACCCTGACATTCTCTCCCCCCCCCCCCAGCAGCAGTGTGGAGCTGTGGCTGGCTGTGTAGAGGGACCACCAGCCATTGTATATTGTGTATGTATATATATATGTGTGTGTGTGTGTGTTTATATAAGATAAACAGCCTACCGTTACCGAAAGACTCTGTCGTTTGTGTGGAAGAAAGAATGATTTTTGCTCAAATCACATCACAAAAAGAAAACACACCTTAAAGGCTGGTTGAAATAAAGCCATTTTTTAATAAACGATAAATCAAATAAAAACAAAGTGGGTTGAAAAAAAGCCATTCTTTATTAAACAATGTATAAATTAACAACACATAAAAGAGGGTTGCTAAAAGTCATTATTTTTTCCAGATCATGCATGCGCATCAATTAATTCCTGCTACCTTTTTGGCTGTCCGAGTATTTTCCTTAAATCATGTCTAACTGCCACACACACACACACACACAACACTTCAAACAGCATGATGGACACACACACATCACACACATCTATCATGACAGTGGCAGTGGGAAATAGAACTGAAGCGCAGAGAGCCCCCCCCGACACCCTGAGTTAATTTCACACCTCCAACTTGGACTCTTTTGTCTATCAGGATGACTGATCAAGCTAAGACAAAAGATCAGGCAGGGCAGCTGGCCTCGGGAAAGTCTCCCGTGTGCAGGTGAAGGTGAAGGTCCACCCCCTTCCCGTTCAAGGTTCAAATATGGCTGCAGGAGATGCCTCTAAACCACACTACGATGGAAGCCAGTAACAGCAACCTCGGAGCGCAGCCTGAGCCAGAGGCCGTGGAACCAGAAGGTGTGTATCTAACTTGCTAAATGTGTGTGTGTGTGTGTGCACATCCATCCATTTCATTTGACCTAGACTAAAAGAGTTCTATATTGCGTTGTGCTCAGAGTCCGACAGCGCTGCTGCTCCTCCTCCTCCTCCTCCATCAAAGAGGAAGAGGAAGCACAGGGGGACGCCACACAGGGTTACCCTGTGCCGCTTCAAGTCTCGCCTAAGGCAGGACACCCGGGTGCTGGAGGAGCAAAAGGGGAAGCCCCAATGCCAGCCGGGGGACCCCTGCCCCACGTGCGCCCAACCCAGGACCCTGGACACGGGGCACGCGCTCTACAAGAGCAGTGCGTACTGCGAGTCGGAGGCGGCCTCACCGCTCGTGAGTGGCTCATCAGCCAACAGGCCCCGGAGGACGCCGGGAAGGTGCCCAGGACCACCCTGTGGAACATCGCCCGCAGGAAGGAGGAGCAGGTCGGCGGCTCCTCTTCCCCTCGACGCAAACTGCCAGCGGTGCCTCCAGCCGGCGCAGAAGGACTTTGGCCACAGCCGGTTCGATGGGGAGAGTTTCTGCTCCCTCTACGCCGGCAAAGGCGTAGACCTGTGGCTGGCCGAGAGGAGGGACCGCAAGAGGCGAAAGCCAAAGAGGTGAATTGATTGTTTCTGAATGTGTTCCAAGTAAACTGCTTGCATTTACCTAAAGAACTAAAATTCAATGTTGAAATCTGTTCACCAGGAAGCAGAGGAAGCAGCGGGAGGAGAGGAGGGCGAAGGGCCCGGCGTCAGACCCTGGAGAGGAACACAGCCCCGGCAGAGTGTGAGGCTGCTCCTCCCCGGGAACCCCCCTCCTGTGTTGTGCTTGTTTTTAATTTAATAAATCTATTTGTATTACACACGCTTGTCCCTTCTTTTTACTTTAAGCAACAAGTCCACAACAACAATGATAACAAATGTTTTTAGTTGAATAATAAAAAGCAATACATAAGAAACAGTGTAAAAGCGTCTCGAAATAAAGCCATTCTTTAAGAAACAATCACATTGAATATAAAGCCTTTAATAAACACATTGAAAATAAAGGCATTCTTTAACAAACAAGCAATAAAGCCGCTCTTTGATAAACAATCAATACATTGAAAATAAAGCCATTCTTTAATAAGCAATCACATTGAAAATAAAGCCATTCTTTAATAAGCAATCACATTGAAAATAAAGCCATTCTTTAATAAGCAATCACATTGAAAATAAAGCCTTCTTTGATAAACAATTATCAAAACCCGGCCCCAAACCCTCACGCCAGGCGGCCAGAGGGAGAGGCGGTGGATGGCGTATACCACCGATATCCACCAGCCGGAGCCCAAGAGGCCTCACCGACGGGAGTGACCTCCCCCTCCAGGGACGAGACCGGCCCGGCCGGAGAGACAATTCCCCTGGACACCACCGTGGCTCACGGAGTCACACGTATGATTTCTGATTTTCCCCTTTATTTAATGAATAAACGCCCTACTACAGGCTTTGAACGACTTGGCGTGTGTTGATTTCGGCGTGAGAGAGACGTTCCACACAATCGATACATTGAAAATAAAGCCGTTCTTTAATAAACAAGCAATACATTGAAAATAAAGCCGTTCTTTAATAAACAAGCAATACATTGAAAATAAAGCCTCTCTTTGATAAACAAGCAATACATTGAAAATAAAGCCTTCTTTGATAAACAAGCAATGTATTGCAATAACGGACACGGGTTGAATCAGACAAACAGCTTGTTTATAAAGGCACCGGTCCCTCGACATGGGCGTTTCCACCCGTGTCCCGACCTGACCCTGTGCGTTCCGTTGCGTTCCGTTCGTTCCGATTTCGGCCTCTGATCAAAGCCGACGGTGCGTTCCAATTTCGACCCCGAACCGTCGGTTTGACCGGTTGGACCGAACAAATTCTCGGTCCGAGGTGCCCGCGGGGGCCAGGACCGGCCCGGGGTGCGGTGGCCAGAAGGGGGCGCCAAACCGGACCTGCCCGCGGCTGTGCCGTGGGCCGGTCCCCGATAGTGAAGAACGGTAACCTTCCTCTGCGCCACGAGGGCGCAGAGGAAGGTATATGTGATTTTAGTACATGTGAAACAGGAGGTAACACATTGACGGCATGATCCTGGTTTTTATATATACCTCTACTCACACAATGAATCACTCTCTAATGGTTCGGTTTGATAAAAAAACACAATAAAAAAGCAATACAATAAAATACAGAGCAATAATAGGTTAAAAACAACCCAATCTTAACCCAACTGCTGGTTTAATATAGGACCGACCAAGCGTTGAGTTAGGATAACCCAACCAAATGGGTTGACGGTTTAACCCAACATGTTGGGTTACCCGTTTACCCAGACTGCTGGGTTATTTTAACAAAGCTTTTGGTTATATTTACACCACAGTTGATGTCGCGTCAGACTAGGTCTGCAGCGGTTTGTTTTGAATTCACAGGGAAAATGCAGGTGTGTGCGTCTGTAGGTGCAGGTGTGTGTGTGTGTGTGTGTGTGTGTGTGGGGGTGTCGCGTCAGACTAGGTCTGCAGCGGTTTGATTAAATTCACAGGAAAAATGCACGGGAGAAAAATTAAAAACAGAAATGAAAAAAAATAGAAAAAGTAGGTGGTGTGTTAGCCGCGGTAAATGGGAAGAGAAGCGCGAGTCAACTAATGAGCGTCAGCTGTCCGCTGTTCGACTGATTTGGTTGTGCTGCATTCAGCTCACAGGTGCTTATTTATCTGGTTGGCGTTTGGTTGGGGAGACACACTGGTGAGAGTAACACGGAAATTAATCTGTGCTGGCTCTCAGTTTGGGAAAGTGCTGTGCGGAAACGTAACGCTGAAAATTGGAGAGGCTGCCGGTAAGCGCATGTCTCGTTTGACTTGATTTGTGGCGTATACGGTCGGCATGTTTGGAGCTTGGCGTTTGTTCTGATTGTCACCATTGTAGTGTTTTTAATGTTGGTTAAAAACGGGACGAAAGCTTAATGGCCTGCGCGCATTGCATCTGAGACTTTGCAGTCTATTAATTGTGGTTCCAGCGAAATGGCTGTAACTCTTTTAACCACGCATCTCCAGTTGGGCACGGGCACTTCATATTTCATAGTGGGGCTGCTCATGTTCAATCTAATGTATACTCACTTTGCACAGGATTATAGCATATTTGCACATTTCATCCATGTTTATTGCATTTTGCACATTTATTCAAGTGACAACTAACTACTGCTCTGTGTATCTTCATGTCTGTTTATCTTAGGTTTTTTACCTAAGGACTAAGGGCTAACCATTGCAACCCTATGGACTTGTGCTCTATATTCTAAATAAAAAGAAAAAAAGAGGAAAGACCAAAAACGGGAATAACTGTTGTCTGTCCAGTCCTTGTGTGAAACCCAGTGCCTTCAGAACTCCTTCAGTGTCACATCCTTTTCGAGTTGGGGAAAAGCACAGTGCTTAAAACCAACCAAACAAAACTGAAAACTCACCAAAAACCAAAACAAAACCGTACAACTTGACAGTAAAAAACCGCGGATCCAGCCAGACTGAGTCCACGCCCAGCCCGCCTGCCGCTGAGTCCACGCCCAGCCCGCCTGCCGCTGAGTCCACGCCCAGCCCGCCTGCCGCTGAGTCCACGCCCAGCCCGCCTGCCGCTGAGTCCACGCCCAGCCCGCCTGCCGCTGAGTCCACGCCCAGCCCGCCTGCCGCTGAGTCCACGCCCAGCCCGCCTGCCGCTGAGTCCACGCCCAGCCCGCCTGCCGCTGAAAATCCAGGCCCATCGATCTTCCCAAAGCCCAAAATGGCCGATTCAAAGTCTCTACAACAGCTGAAAAGAGAGAGAACGACTGCCAAACAGAGGTTCACCCGACAAGCAAACTCACTTCTGAAGTCCTGCCGGAAAATGTCGGCGGAAGAACTGATGGAGGCCTTCAGCAAGGTCAAGCTTGACGCTGAAAAGGTGATGGAGGCAAATGAGGAGGTGGAAATCTTCACCGACGAGTCGGAGCTCGAAGCCACTGCGAAAGCAGACATCGATGCTGAGGTGAAGAGAACGACAGAGGACTGCGAAGAGAAACTGGAAGAGGTGGAGGATGTCGTCCAAAAGGTGCTGTGGCAAAGTTTTGGCTGCTCTGAACTTGCTCTTGCACTGGAGGCAGCTGAAAAGGACTGCAAGCGGCTGACGGGAAGAAAGTCCGACCTGAGGCTGGAGGTTTATGAGCTGATGCTCGGCAACCTCGAGCGGCTGGTGAAGAGAACGAAAGACACCATGCGGCAATGGACTCGGTGGGTCCCAGATGAGGAGCGACCTGACTTCCAGCAGCGCATCTGGAATGTGGAGGGCTCACTGTTGGAGTTAACCTCTGAGAAGGCTGGCCTGCTGCAGACAAAGCTGGACTGCAAGTCCTCAGAAAAAACATCACACCAGTCACCCACCATCAAGCTGAAGCCAACAGCGCTTCCACAGTTTGATGGCAACAAGCGCAACTTCTACCTCTGGAGGAGGGAATGGGAGGCACTCCAAAGGCAAGGAGAACCAACCGGGTCCAAAGAGGTGAAGAAGATCCAGCTGTTGGGCAGCCTGGAGGACAAAGTGGCAAGAGATCTGCGCCTGTCAACTTACGGGACGGCAGAGGAGATCTTCCGGGTCCTCGAAAACCGGTTCGGCAACAAAACTTCTATTGCACTGGAAATCATTGAGGAACTACAGGCGCTGCCACCAGTAAAAAGTCACCAACCTAGGAAGATTGTGGACTTAATCCAAATCGTGGAAAGGGCCCTGTACGACCTCAGTGCACTGGGAAACACTGGCGCTCTAAAGAACCCACTCGTCACGAAGTCCCTGGAAAGTAAGCTGCCAGAGGGCCTAAAGAAGGAATGGCTGCTCCATGTGGCAGAAGAGGAAGACTCTGAAGACGCCTCCCCGGAAGACAGGTTTGACATGCTCCTCAAGTTCCTGAGAAGTCAGGAGAAGATTTATGAGCAGCTAGACCAACTGAAGGATGATGAACCCAGCAGGAGAGACATTAGAGTCCCACAAAGGCATGCGCACACAAAGACCACCAACTCCCAAAGCACCCAAGCACCCTGCGTTGTCTGTGGAGAGAGGGGCCACAGGAAAAAGCTGTACTACTGCAAAAAATTCAAAACTCTCAAAGTACCTGAGAAGAAGGAAGCAATTGAGCGGATCGGCGCATGTGGGAGGTGTCTCGAGGTCCACGACGTTTACGCAGAGTGCAAGACCACCTTCCTGTGCAAGAATGAGGGGTGTAAGGGTGCTCCAGGCCTGGGCCATCACTTCTACCTCTGTCCCAAAGCTGGAAGCCAAGGCGATGGGCCACGGTGGCCAAAGCCCAGTCCAGCACAAGGTGGAGGGAAAAAGGGCACAGAGGCCCAAGAAGAGTTCCTGAAGAGCCTGGCCCCCGACCTTGCTCAGCGATGTCGGAACGCGTTCTGCAACTCTGTCGCCAAGACGTCCAGTTCTGCAGTGCCAGGGAGGAGTCTGCTGGCAGAAAATGGCCTTGAGGAGTTCCCTGTCATCATGATGATCCTGGAAGTCACCGCAAACGCTGGCCAAAGGATTGGGACGTTAATAGACTTGGCGTCCGACACAAATTACATAACTCATGAAGCTGCTGGTGAGCTGAATTTGAGGAGTGAGGTTGTGACGCTCATAGTCCATGGAGTCGGTGGGATGCAGGTGACAGTGGAGACCAAGCGTTACCTCCTGAAGATCCGGGTCTCAACTTCAAAAGGAACCCTCAGATCCCACCAGCTCGTGTGCTACGGGCTGGACAGCATCGCAAAGGTCAGTCGTCATGTGCCACCCAAGACTCTGCAGAAACTATTCCCCGACGTCCCTCTCCATGAACTGGTCCGTCCCACCAAGATCGGGCTGCTCATCAGCCACAAAGAAGGGCAACTCGTCCCGCAAAAGGTGCGCTCCATCGGTGACCTTGTCCTGTGGGATGGCCCCCTCGGGAAAACAGTGGGCGGCTCTCATCCAGACCTCTTGGAGGAAGTCAAGATCACTGCCCACGGGTCCAGAACCCACTTTGCTCGCTCCATGCGCACAGCAGCTGTAGGGTACAGAGAGATCACCCATGGCCCAGTGCAGCCACCTCAACTTGCCCAGGCCACTACATCTTCTGCCAGTCGAGACTTCATGAACTGGTGGAAGTGGGACAGCATCGGGGCCGCGTGCGAGCCCAGGTGCGGCGGCTGCAGGTGTGGAAATTGCCAGCCTGGAGGGAAGGAGATGTCAATCTCAGAGGAGCGAGAACTGGAGCAAATAAAAAGTGGACTGACATACACCACCGGAGATCGCCACAGCGAGAAACCACACTGGCATGCCAAATACCCCTGGGTGGAAGACCCAGCAACACTGCCGAACAACAGGAGAGCTGTCGAAGCAACATTCCTGAGGACAGAAAAACAGTTGGCAAAGGAGCCAAAATGGAAGGCGGCCTACAAAGCTCAAGTCCATGAGATGGTCGACCGGAGAGCTGCAGTTAAACTGTCCAAAGAAGATTCGGCAAGCTGGACTGGGCCTGTGTGGTACATCAGCCACTTGATTGCTCCAAATCCGCACTCTGTGACGACACCAGTCCGTCTCGTCTGGAATAGCAGTCAGAAATTCAAGGGCCAGAGCCTGAATGACCTACTCCTCAAAGGTCCAGACGTCCTTAACGACATTCGTGCTGTCCTCATCCGATTCCGGCAAGGCGTCTTCGCCGCACTTGGTGACATAAAAAAAATGTACAATTCTGTATGGCTTGAGGACCAAGAAGTGCACCTCCACCGCTTCCTGTGGAGAGACTCTGAGGAGGGTGACATCCAGGAATATGCCATCACGAGAGTCAACATTGGCGACAAACCAGCAGGCTGTATCGCACAAGTCGCCATGCGGGAAACTGCAAATTTGCCCATGTTCCACCATCTCGCAGAAGAGCGTCGAGTGCTGGAGCAAGACGCGTATGTCGATGACATCTTGGTCTCGAATGACAACCTGAACAAGCTCAAGCAAATCACGGCAAACGTTGAGCACATCCTGGAAGCTGGTGGATTCTATATGAAGCCATGGGTCTACTCAGGCCAAAGTGGGAGGTCAGAACCAGGTGACCCCCAGAAGAAAGAACCCTCAGTGATGGTCCAAAGTGGGAGGTCAGAACCAGGTGACCCCCAGAAGAAAGAACCCTCAGTGATGGTCCTCCCAAACCAACTCTCAGTGGAGAACAACAAAGCCCTGGGTCTTGGGTACGATCCAGAGCACGACAAGCTGCACCTAATGGTGGCTGTGAACTTCTCCAAAAAGAAGAAGAAAATGCGGCTGGGAGTAAACCTGTCAAAAGAGGAAGTCAGGGCCCAGGCACCAAATCCACTTACCCGGCGAGAGCTCCTCAGTCAAGTCTCTGGGCTGTACGATCCCCTCGGCCTTGCAACACCGGTCAAGCAGAAGGGAGCCATCCTGGTAAGAAGAGCATTCCAGGAGGCAAGAGTTAAGTACAGTCCAGCTGAGGATACATGGGACGCACCTTTGTCCGAGGGCCTTCGGGAAGACGCCATCTGCCTCCTTGAAGACTACGCTGAGCTCAGTCGGCTGAAGTTCACCAGAGCCTTGACACCACCTGACTCTTGTGCCAAACCCTGCGGTATCACCTTCTCCGATGGCAGCGAGCGTTCCTATGGTGCTGTACTGTACCTACGGTGGGAAATGCAACACGCTGTGACCCTACGACTGGTCGAAGCCAAAGCCAGGTTGACTCCTCTAGACCACAAGGGCGACGCTGTCAAGGCTGAAGTCTGCGGTGCCGTCTACGCTGGCCGTCTAAAGAAGTACTTCCAGAAGCACTGTAGTATCCGTGTGGAAAAGTGGTACCACCTGATCGACAGCCGGACAGTCCTGGGGGCCATCCAACGTGAGAGCTACGGCTACCAAACGTTTTTTGCCAATAGAATTGGAGAAATCCAAGGCAGCACAAACGTCCAAGACTGGTGGTGGGTTCCTGGGCCTCTCAACATCGCAGACATTATCTCAAGAGGGGCATGCCCGGAGGAGCTGGACGAAGACACTGAATGGCAGCTTGGTCCCAAGTTTCTGAGCCTCCCCGAGCGTGAGTGGCCCGTGAAATCTGCAAAAGATGTTGCTGTGGAAGCCAGAGAGAACCATTCGTTGCTGCACTGACCCGATCTGGAGCAAAGAAGGAACCCAAGACGGAACCAAGCTCAAACCCCACTAATCTGCACAGGCCTCCTGCTGGATCCGCTGTCACAAATCTGGTGAAAATCCAGCGGTTCAGCAAAATCCAGCGGTTCAGCAGCCTAACCAGACTGGTAAAGTCTCTTGCACTGGTCTGGAGGGCCGCAAAGAAATTTCTCGGTCTCAAAGCCCGGGGGAAACCAAAGTGGGAGGCAGTCCAAATGACCGGTACAGTCACTGTGGCCGAGAGAGAAGACTCCTTCCGAGACATCTGCCTCGCGGCACAAGAAGGAGCTACCTTCCCTGACACCACAACAAACCGGCTGGTCGCGTACAGGGACGAAGCCAGCGGGCTGTTGCTGTGCGGTGGCAGGGTCCAGCACTTTAAAGAAGATGGCCGTGCTGTTCCACTGATCCCCTTCAACACCTGGTTGGGGACTCTGCTGGCACGCCAAAGTCACCAAGAAGGCCATGAAGGAGTTGCTGGCACTCTACTCAGAATGCGGCAAAAGGCTTGGGTTGTGCAAGGCAGGAGACTGGCTCAACAAGTCATCAATAAGTGCATCCACTGCAAAAAGGCCAGAGCTCAAGTCTGCCAACAAGTGATGGGTGACCTACCCGTAGAAAGGGCAAGTCCTGCTGCGCCGTTCCAATTCATGTCGGTCGACCTGTTCGGACCTTACCTGGTCAGAGATGACATCAAAAGAAGAGTCTCCATGAAAGTCTGGGGAGTCGTCTTCTGCTGCATGGCAAGCCGGGCTCTGCATATCGACCTTGTCAACAGCCTTTCAACGGAAAGCTTCCTCATGGCCTACCAAAGGTTCACCGCCATCAGAGGGCACCCCACCAAGGTCTGGTCAGACCCTGGAACCAACTTTGTTGGTGCAAAGTCTCTGCTGGAAGACCTTTACAGTTTCCTGGGTAGCCAAGACATGCCAAACCTGGAAGAGTATGCTGTGAAGAATGGGACAAGCTGGACATGGAAAGTGCTCCCTGCCGATTCACCGCATCGAAATGGAGCTGCAGAAGCTGCCGTAAAGATCACAAAGAGAGCCCTTCAAAGTCTGTGCACCCAGGCAAACCTCACCTTCAGCGAGTTCCTCACAGCCCTCCAGATGGCAGCAAACCTGGCAAATGAGAGGCCTATTGATGCAAGAGTGCAGAGTCGGGAGGACCGCGTTCAATACGTGACGCCAAACTCTCTCCTCCTTGGTCGAGCATCGCAGACTGGTGACCTCAAGTCCTTTGACTTCCAGAACTACCCCTACAAGCGGCTCCGAGAGATCCAAACCCAGGTCAACGAGTTCTGGAAAGCTTGGTCCCAGCTCGCAGGCCCCAACCTGTTCGTCCGGTCCAAGTGGCACACCGCAGAAAGGAATGTTTCTGTTGGTGACATTGTTTGGCTCTGCGATCAGAATGCCTTGCGGGGGCAATTTAGACTTGGTCGAGTCGTCACCGTATCCTCTGACCCAAAGGGCATCGTTAGAGATGCTGAAGTTCTTGTCACCACAGGGAGCTGTGTCTCAGTTCACCCTCAGCAACCAGCAGTCCACACCTCTGGTGACCGGAAGGAGAAACGCAACTGTGTGGTACTGCGCAGAGATGTTAGGCGGCTCATAGTTTTATTGCCTGTTGAGGAGCAGTGCCCCTAATGGTGATGTAGTTTGTTTTTGTGTGCGACCTTCCTGTCTAGGCACAGGAAGCTCGAGTGGGAGGTGTCGCGTCAGACTAGGTCTGCAGCGGTTTGTTTTGAATTCACAGGGAAAATGCAGGTGTGTGCGTCTGTAGGTGCAGGTGTGTGTGTGTGTGTGTGTGTGTGTGGGTGTCGCGTCAGACTAGGTCTGCAGCGGTTTGATTAAATTCACAGGAAAAATGCACGGGAGAAAAATTAAAAACAGAAATGAAAAAAAATAGAAAAAGTAGGTGGTGTGTTAGCCGCGGTAAATGGGAAGAGAAGCGCGAGTCAACTAATGAGCGTCAGCTGTCCGCTGTTCGACTGATTTGGTTGTGCTGCATTCAGCTCACAGGTGCTTATTTATCTGGTTGGCGTTTGGTTGGGGAGACACACTGGTGAGAGTAACACGGAAATTAATCTGTGCTGGCTCTCAGTTTGGGAAAGTGCTGTGCGGAAACGTAACGCTGAAAATTGGAGAGGCTGCCGGTAAGCGCATGTCTCGTTTGACTTGATTTGTGGCGTATACGGTCGGCATGTTTGGAGCTTGGCGTTTGTTCTGATTGTCACCATTGTAGTGTTTTTAATGTTGGTTAAAAACGGGACGAAAGCTTAATGGCCTGCGCGCATTGCATCTGAGACTTTGCAGTCTATTAATTGTGGTTCCAGCGAAATGGCTGTAACTCTTTTAACCACGCATCTCCAGTTGGGCACGGGCACTTCATATTTCATAGTGGGGCTGCTCATGTTCAATCTAATGTATACTCACTTTGCACAGGATTATAGCATATTTGCACATTTCATCCATGTTTATTGCATTTTGCACATTTATTCAAGTGACAACTAACTACTGCTCTGTGTATCTTCATGTCTGTTTATCTTAGGTTTTTTACCTAAGGACTAAGGGCTAACCATTGCAACCCTATGGACTTGTGCTCTATATTCTAAATAAAAAGAAAAAAAGAGGAAAGACCAAAAACGGGAATAACTGTTGTCTGTCCAGTCCTTGTGTGAAACCCAGTGCCTTCAGAACTCCTTCAGTGTCACATCCTTTTCGAGTTGGGGAAAAGCACAGTGCTTAAAACCAACCAAACAAAACTGAAAACTCACCAAAAACCAAAACAAAACCGTACAACTTGACAGTTGAGTTACTTTGCTAACCCAGTATTTTTGTTGTATTGACTACAGAATTGGGTTAACTAGTCAACAAGGTTGGGTTAAATTCATTTAATTTATGAGTTAAAACAAATTGGCTATTTCTTCTTTATTTAATGTGATCACAATTCAGTGGTGATCCTGAATACACTTATTTAATTTACCAAATATTAAATATATTCTTAATATTTCATATTCTTTTTTAATCTGGCCTATGCACAGGTATGGAGCAATGAATAATGATCGGACCAAAAGATGGGGAAAACATTTTTTTTTAATAACAAAAGTGCAATGATCATGTGCAAATCACAATAGTAACAATAGCCATATCAATAGCAACAATAACTGAACAATAACTCAAAAATCCAAAAATCAATAACATTTTCTAAATTTGCCCAAACAAGCACATTTGGCTGGGAACAGTTGTCCCCCTGGACCAGCATGTAGGGGTCTGCCCTCGCTGCCCCAGCGTCCAATAAAAAGTCGGACATGTTCATCTATCAATCTGTGTGTGTGTGTGTGTGTGTGTGTGTGTGTGTGTGTGTGTGTGTGTGTGTGTGTGTGTGTGTGTGTGTGTGTGTGTGTGTGTGCGTGTCTGTGTTTAATCTGTTAACGCCGAGGTCCACCAGGCCTCTCTGGTGCTCTTCTGTCCGTTCGGTTGCTTCACTTATTTCCACTTCAACTGTTGTGGTCCACCTGGTAACTAATGACGCGACCGCTTTTCTGAATTCCCATTGGTCGAGCGGGTCCCCCTCCTCCCTCCCCTCGAGTCCCGCCGGTTCAGACCTTCAGGAGACCAGACGACCCCCTCCACACTCAGCATGGGGGGGGGGGGACTGCTGCTGCTGCTGGGGCTCCTCTCCGGGGGGTCTGCAGGAAGGACCCTTCAGAGCGTCTCGGTCCCAACTATATCTAGAACTAGAACTAGAACTATAGTGGTCCCGCAGCAGTGCTTGGGTTCGCTGTCTTTCCTTTTGATGTGAAACTGCGTTTGTGTACAATCTCAAACTCGAACAATTAATCAAAAGATGATTAATCATTCATTTGTTCTGATATTTAAACCGATTTAAACTCTCTCTCTCTCTCTCTCTCTCTCTACTTAGTGAATCCTTTAAGTACATATAAACAAAATCATGAAATAACTACAGCAACAGCTTTTAAGTGTTACACTATAAAGACTAGAGATAGCGATGGATAGAGGATATCTCTCAGATAGCACTTGTTATGCTACCATTAAGTCTACACATTATTACGTCTCCTATTGCACTCCTACCATCCCTGGAGAGGGACCCCTCTTCTGGGTTCCTTCTCCAGGTTCCCTGATATTAGGGGGGGTTTCCCTGCCCTTTGGGGGGCTAGGGTCAGGGGGTGTCCTTTAAGAAGCGGCCTGCGAAGCCCTTCAGATCTCTGGTCCAGGGCGTTCTAAACTGTTTGACCTGATGGGGATGTGGTGTTTCAAGGCTGCTCGGACGGCCGGGGAGTTTCCCCCACAGAGCCATCCCCCCAAATACAGACATGTTGCCCTGGCTGAGAAAATATTGTGAAACACACTCAATAATTTCTGATGACATGGAAAAAAACATAAGACTACACACACACACACACACACACACACACACACACACACACACACACACACACACACACACACACACACACGTATCTGGAGACGCAGCGGTGCAAAAGAGGAAATGAGGATTGTTGAGATCTATTCCAGTTTCCCCCAACAGAGCCATACAGCGACCACAAACATGTTGCCCTGGCTTGTAAATACTATATGAGAATCAATCTCTCTCTCTCTCTCTCTCTCTCTCTCTCTCTCTCTCTCTCTCTCTCTCTCTCTCTCTCTCTCTCTCTCTCTCTCTCTCGTCATAAGCCCCTTTTTCCTCTGTGTCTTTTGTATTTGCACAATTGGAACAACGACACAAGTCAGTGCAACACAGTCCTGCAGAGAAACAGGAACAAAATCCAGCTTGCAGACGTTGCACTTGGTGGGATTGTGAAACACCAGGCCGTAAGGTGAACACGGTTTTCGTTTCAGCCCGTTCCACTCACTGGCATCTACACAATCTTTAGCTTATAAAAAAGAACAAGTCGTGGTTAGTTACCAAAAAAAAGTTTGTCGCTGATTTTCCAGTCGATTGTCTATATGGCTTTGTTTTATGCAGAACTAGAGACTTCAGAGCGTAATAAGATTTTTGTCGGGAGCCGTGCCACGGTTCGACACGTGATCATGCTACACCAATGAGAAGGCTGCTTTTTGACAACAGAATGGAAAAATGGCGGCTCCCGTGTGGTTAGAAACAACGTTAATGATAGAGGAAAACACCCGAACATCCTCAAAAGTGGGCTAAATTCTAATTAGTGCTGTATACATAGCCGCGTCCAAGAATAACAATGAGGCAAATATACGATAATGTTATTTTTATGTTAGGTCATTTACATCAAGTTTGACATCCATGGGAATAAAATAAAAAAAAATAATAATACATTTTATTTAAAGCGCCTTTCATGACACCCAAGGTCGCTTCACAAACAATCATCTCATTACAATTACAATAATCTCATAGAAATAAATAAAAATAATAAAAATAAAAGTCAGTCAGTCAGTCAGTCCATAAGCTATCTTGAAGAAATTAGTTTTAAGTCTGCTTTTAAAGTCAGTAATTGAGTCACAGTGTCTGATGTAGTCTGGCAGTGAATTCCACAACTTGGGGGCGATGTAGCTGAAAGCCCTCTCTCCCAGGGTGCTGAGGTTCGCCTTAGGGACATGCAGTAGGCCTGCTGTGGAGGATCTCAGTGAGCGGGCAGGAGTGTAGGATTCCAGGAGGTCAGAGAGGTAGGTGGGGGTATTGTTGTGTAGGGACTTGTAGGTCAGGAGCAGGACTTTAAATTGAATTCGGTAGGCTACTGGAAGCCAGTGCAGTTGGATAAGCAATGGTGTTACATGGCTGGTGGATTTAGAGCGTGTTACAATCCTTGCTGCAGAATTATGGATGAGTTGGAGCCGGTGGAGTAGCTTATTTGGGATTCCAGACAAGATGGAATTACAGTAGTCGAGGCGGCATTCACAAGGACTTCTACATTCTGCTGGGTGAGCGCTGGGCGAAGCCGTGCAATGTTCCTTAGATGGTAAAAGGCACTTCTTGACATACTGTTTATGTGTGCACTGAATGATAGTGTATTGTCCAGTATGACACCAAGGCTCTTGACCTGGTTGGAGCAAGGGATGGTGCTGCCATCTACACATATGGTGATAGGTTCCATCTTAGCAAGAGCTGATTTGGAGCCAACCACTAGCAGCTCAGTCTTACTGCTATTAAGTTTGAGGTAATTTTGTGTCATCCATAAGTTGATGTCATGGAGGCAGGCAGTAAGTACAGCTGGCGGAAGTGTAGCAGTGGGCTTTGTTGAAAGGTAGAGCTGGGTGTCGTCAGCATAGCAGTGGAATTGAACACCATGTTGCCTGAGGATAGTGCCAAGTGGGAGGAGGTAGATGATGAATATGATGAATGATGATGATGAATGATGAATACACATTACTGACGATCTTACATGGACTGTGAACACCCAGCACACCGAAGAAATCAAGGCAAAGACTGTACTTCCTACATCAGCTGAGGAAGTTCAGAGCATCCGCACCCATCAGCTGTGTGTCCTGACAGCATCACTTGGTATGGGAACTGTACAGCCTGTGACTGCAGCACCGAATCATCAGAGCATCTCTCCATATTCTGCAGGAGACCTATAAGAAAATACTTACCTACCAGCGCCCAAGGTATTGTAAAGAATTCTTAACATCCTGACCATGGACTTTTCAAAACACTGAGGTCAGGCAAACGTCTCTGCTGCTACAAGACCAGAACAGAGAGACTGAGGAGGAGCTTCTTTCCTCAAGCATTCCTTATCCTGAACACACACAATGACTATAAAACATCAATTACACCTTTTTTCACACACTGCTCTTTAAACTCCCTCTTGCTATTCATGAAAAATATTTCTTGATCTTTCTTTCTTCACAGTAGTATTTCTATGTATGTGACAAATAAACCTCCATGTATCAATAAAAGGCAGTAATTGTACTTATACCAATGACCATCTGTTTGTTCATTCATTCATTCATTCATTCATTCATTCTTCCACAAATGAAAACAACACTAATGAACTATAAAAACACTCTTTATGAAACATGAAATATGATATATAAAACTGATGGGAACTTGCACGTCACCTGGATGACTAGAAATCCGGCCCCTGACAGTGTTTTGCATGTGATACACTGTGGCTGCAAAGGTGCCTGTGAGACAGACAGATGTTCCTGTTTTTCTGCAGGATTGTGTTGCACAGACCTATGTCGTTGCCGTAGTTGTGCCAACACAAAATAATCTGAGTAACTGGAAGATAACTGTCCTGACACTGACACTGACAGTGAGGACTGAGTGTCCCTAATCTGTTATTTCTTATTCAGTTTTGTACAGTTTTATATATCATATTTCATGTTTCATAAAGAGTGTTTTTATGGTTCATTAGTGTTGTTTTCATTTGTGGAAGAATGAATGAATGAATGAACAAACAGGTCATTGGTATAAGTACAATTACTGCCTTTTATTGATACATGGAGGTTTATTTGTCACATACATAGAAATACTACTGTTTTTTCTGTGCGAGTGTGAAGAAAGAAAGATCAAGAAATATTTTTCATAAATAGCAAGAGGGAGTTTAAAGAGCAGTGTGTGAAAAAAGGTGTAATTGATGTTTTATAGTCATTGTGTGTGTTCAGGATAAGGAATGCTTGAGGAAAGAAGCTCCTCCTCAGTCTCTCTGTTCTGGTCTTGTAGCAGCAGAGACGTTTGCCTGACCTCAGTGTTTTGAAAAGTCCATGGTCAGGATGTTAAGAATCCTTTACAATACCTTGGGCGCTGGTAGGCAAGTCTTTTCTTGTAGGTCTCCTGCAGAATATGGAGAGATGCTCTGATGATTCGGTGCTGCAGTCACAGGCTGTACAGTTCCCATACCAAGTGATGCTGTCAGGACACACAGCTGATGGGTGTGGATGCTCTGAACTTCCTCAGCTGATGTAGGAAGTACAGTCTTTGCCTTGATTTCTTCGGTGTGCTGGGTGTTCACAGTCCATGTAAGATCGTAATGTGTATTCCCATGTATGTCAAACTTGATGTAAATGACTTACCATAAAAATAACATTATCGTATATTTGCCTCATTGTTATTCTTGGACGCGGCTATGTATTCAGCACTAATTAGAATTAATTTAGCCCACTTTTGAGGATGTTCGGGTGTTCTATTTCATTCTTACTGACCGCCAGAGGCAGTGCTTAACACTGGATGTTATCCATCGCGCATGCGCAGGTCGAGTATTTAATATCAACAAAGTCACACGTGACCGGGGATGACGTCGGGGCGCCCGTCTATATAAGGCCACGTCACTCTCCAAGATGTCCCTTGTATCTTCTCGCAGTAGCGAATACAGGTTTAGAGAAAGAAATAAGCTTGAATAAAAGCAATATAAGCCGGTGACTCTTTGCTGGTAGCCCTGCAACCGCATGGTTGGAGCCACGAATTCGTCCTCCAAGGGCTGCGATTAGTCACGCTCGGCTTTGTTTTGAACGCCGCATACCGGTGTTTTCGCCGGTGAGCTCGGCTCACGCTAGACTAACACAGCGTCTTCATCAGCTGTAGCGAAGGCTGCTAAGGTAAGTATTCTCTCTGTGTTAGCTTTAATGTTAAGTAAGATAAGGGGATTCTGTTTTCGGCACCCGCTTAAGCTTACGGTTTTTTTTGTTTGCCTCGCTGCATCGGAGATTGCCATTACCGGCGTCTGCTGCCTTTTGTGGCAACTTTCGTTTAAGTTAATTAAAGGCTCCCAGAGTGTTTTCGCTCGTTAGAGCGTGTACTCCCTTATTTGGAATTAAAGACCAGAAGCTCCCCATTACGGTTGAGGCTAATGGGTAAATAAGAAAAATTAATTCATTTTGAAAAAAAAACAGAACTCTGTTTTAGTTTGAGTTTCTTACGTTGAGCAGTTTGCTGCACTTTTGTTAAATTATTACTGTTGGGTGCTTTCGCCCATTAGTAACTACTTTACTCTGGGAAAATACTATTTTTTGATAGCTTATTTCCCCCAACATGTTAGGCTCACATGGTTGCCGCACTTGCATGGCTCCACTGCTAGCCCTAGATGGGCATGATGAATGCCCCGCATGCCTCGGTGTGGTCCACCTGAGAGAGGGGCTGTCCGACAGTCAGTGTATGAATTGCAGTTTCATGCCACATGGGCTGAAAGTGGCAAGACTAGCCGAGGTGGAAGGACCTCAGGTTGAAGGTGAGCTTCCCCCGCCTGGAAGAGAACCAGTGGTACGAGTACGCTCCCCACCCAGGGCTGCCCCGCCCAGGAAGAAGGCTAGGAAGGCTGACGGTTATGCTGCCAAAGCTAGTGTGGACAAGCTAGTGTCAGAGTTCGCTGAGATTAAGAGTTTGCTCTATAACCTTCAGCCAGTCAGGTTGGCGTCAATCTCTCAGGCTGAGGCTCCAACTACACCAGAATGGGACGGAGATGCTCTGTCTACGAGGGCTTCCTGTAGCCAGTTCTATGAAGACAGGCCGGGACAGGGCGAGGTAGAGGCTTCTACCCAGGCTTCTGAAGGCGGCTCCCAACATGTAGGGAGTGGGTCTAGGGCAGGCTCAGAAGCTTCCCCGGCCACGGTTAAGCCAGTGGTCCGAATGGCACTGGCACGCTTAGGGTTGGATGAGGCTCCAGCAGATATCGCTCCAGCTAGTGCATTCTTTAGGCGTGTCCCGCCACAAGATACTTTTTCTGTGCCTCCCTCCCAGCCATATATTGAGGAGCTTCACAGATGCTGGCCAGACCCCAGATCTCTATCTCATCACACCAGTGACAGCAGGGCCTTGGCTTCAATGCAGAATGCCAGCAAGCATGGACTTGACCGAATGCCAGCCGTGGAGCCGACCATTGCCTCCCTCATTGTGGCACCAGAGGAGGTGTTGAGGCCGAATGCTCGCTGTCCCAGGCCACAGTGTCGCATCACTGATGACCTGTTAACAAAGTGCTACGACACAGCGGCACGTATGGGCCGTATCGGGAACTCCTTCTCCCATTTGATATTGGCCCTGTCTCAGTCCTTGCAATCATATAGTGCAGATGCTTCAGTGAAGAGTCTAAGTGACACGTATTTGCAGGCATTTGCCTTCATGACCAGAGAGCTTGGTAGGCTGATGGCGTCGCTTACGCTGGCTCGCCGCCAGGTATGGCTGGCCCAGTCCCCATTATCAGAGCCATGCCGGAGGACCCTTCGCACTCTCCCCGTAGTTCCGGGAGAGCTGTTTGGCCCAGCAGCACAACAGGCCTTGGATCGTGGCATCCAGGCTAACCAGACACGGCAGCAGTTTGCTAGCCTTCGGGGAGCTGCATCCCAACCGAGGCAGCAGCCTCCACAAGGTTATGGCACCAATCGTCCTCTGCCGCTAGCACGTCCTAGTGGTTATTCCAGGACCTCACCAGCTCCTGAGCGACCCTATCAACCCCGTCGGGCTCCCACAAGGCCAGCACCACAGGCACAGAGGGGTCGGGGGTCGGGGTTTCCCCCCTCCAGGCCCCCAAGAGGGCGTGGGGGCAGGTACTGACGGCTCATGGCCGGGCGTCGGGCGCTTCACCCAGCAGCACCTAATCTGCTGGGGAAGTTGCACTACAGACCCTTGGGTGGTGACCACGCTTTCCCAAGGGTACAATCTCCAATTCCGACGCCGGCCCCCAGTTTTCAGGGGGATCAGACTGACAGTCAGCGATCCCACAAGGCGACAGGCCCTCAGCCAGGAGTTATCCACCCTCCTGGAGAAGAAGGCCATCGAGATCGTAGATCCTCAGACACAGCAAGGTGGGTTTTACTCAGTGTATTTTTTAGTTCCAAAAAAAGAGGGTGGGTTTCGCCCTACACTGGACTTACGAGGGCTGAACAGTTTTCTGAAAGTATTGCCCTTTCACATGCTAAAGACAGCGGAAGTGCTCCAGGCCGTCGCACGGCAAAGCTGGTTCACATCAATAGATCTAAAGGATGCATACTTTCACGTTCCGATAGCACCACATCACAGGCCATACCTGCGCTTTGCATTCGAAGGGCGGGCCTACCAGTACAGGGTCCTCCCATTCGGGTTATCCCTAGCCCCACGGATCTTCACAAGGTGCATGCGGGCAGCGCTCGCACCAATGCAAGCCACCGGAATACAAATCCTCCCTTATCTGGACGATTGGCTTATTTGCGCTCCAACCCGGCAACAGGCAGAGCAGGACACCACAGCCCTCCTAGGCCATGTGGGAAGGTTGGGTCTTACAGTCAACTACGGCAAAAGTTGTCTAATACCCAGCCAACAGGTATTGTTCCTTGGCATAACCCTGGACTCCGTCCAAATGCTTGCCTTCCCGTCTCCACGGCGGGTAGAGGCCATACTCCAGATCCTCCTGCATTTTCGGGAGGACAGGAGGGTAAGGTACAGCCTTTTTCTCAGGCTGTTGGGAATGTTGACGTCAGTAACGTCAATAGTGCCACTGGGCCTCCTTCACTTGCAGCCGTTCCAAGTTTGGACCAATGGCCTCCACTTAGATCCAAGGTTGCACGGATCCAGGAAGGTCAGGGTGTCCAGTCAATGCCTCCTGGCATTACAACCCTGGAGACGCAGGGCATATCTTGCCAAAGGTGTCGCACTAGGTTCGATCCCCTCACGCCGCGAAGTCGTGGTGACCGATGCTTCGCTCTCTGGCTGGGGGGCAGTGTGGCAGCATAGGGCAGTGAGAGGGCTTTGGAGTGCGCCGCACAGGACACAGCACATAAATGTGCTCGAGCTCCGTGCTATTTATTTAGCGCTCCACCAATTCCTGCCATATTTGAGGGGCAGACATGTTCTGGTACGATGCGACAACAAGTCAGCTGTCTACAATGTGAACCACCAAGGGGGCACAAGGTCGGCTCAGTCATTACAGGTTGCACAGCAACTTCTTGTATGGGCTCTCCCTTACTTTTCCAGCCTCAGGGCTATGTACCTTCCAGGGCCACAGAATACGGTGGCAGACTTTCTTTCACGCCAGAAACCTCCGTCGGGGGAGTGGCGACTCCACCCAGAGGTAGTAGAGGCAATTTGGAGCAAATACGGCACAGCAGAGGTAGACCTGTTTGCTTCAGAGTCCACAACACATTGCCCTCTCTGGTTCTCTCTGTCAGAGACGAGTCCGATGGGACAGGATGCCTTGGCACATCCATGGCCACGTCAACTTCTTTATGCCTTCCCGCCATTTCCACTGATAGGGTTAACTCTACACAGAGTTCAGAAGGGGAACCACAGACTCCTGCTGGTTGCCCCAAACTGGCCAGGGAGACCTTGGTTTCCAGTAATGTACAGGCTGCTAGACGGAGATCCATGGTGCCTGCTGAAGAGGCGGGACCTGCTCTCACAGCTGGCAGGCCACATCTGGCACCCCAGACCAGAGTGCCTGCAGCTATGGGTTTGGCCCTTGAGGGGCCTGATCCACTTATAATGGAATGCGACCAGGAGGTAGTTCAAACCATTATGGACTCAAGAGCTCCCTCCACCAGGGCACTTTATGCTAACAGGTGGAAGATATTTGCAAAGTGGTGTGAGGTACAGAAAGAGGTACCGGAGTGTTCCTCAGTGCCAATGATACTGCGTTTTTTGCAGTCCTTACTGGAAAGGAAGCTATCTGCTTCCACTTTAAGGGTCTATGTGGCTGCCATTTCATCCAGGCACATTAAGGTTGATAGCCGGACGGTGGGGTCTCATTCTTTGGTGACCCGATTTCTTAAAGGAGCCCAGCGGAGGAACCCCCCACGGGCTGTCAAGGTTCCCTCATGGGACCTACCTCTGGTACTTGGAGCCCTCCGTCTCCCCCCGTTTGAGCCCCTGGACCAGGCGCCACTGAAATGGCTGTCGGCGAAGGTGGCCTTTCTTCTGGCGATCGTGTCAGCCAAGCGTGTGAGCGAGCTTCATGCGTTGTCAGTGAGTGAAGAGTGTATACGCTGGAACTCAGATGGCACAGGGGTGGCACTGTGGCCTAACCCATCTTTTTTTCCAAAGAGGCTGTCTTCGGCCCACTATAATCAGGTCATAGAGCTAGCAGCTTATGGCCCCTCACACCCACCGGATGAGGAAGCTAGTTCAGCAGAACTACTCTGCCCGGTGAGAGCCTTGAGATGTTACATACAGGAAACTGCCGGTTTTCGTCAGTCTGATGGCCTGTTTGTCTGCTACGGGGGCCCGAGGAAGGGGCAAGCGCTGTCCAGACAGAGGCTTTCGAAGTGGGTGGTGGAGGTAATTGAGGAGGCATACAAGTCAAGAGGACTGCCTTTGCCTCTTAAGATCAGAGGCCATTCCACCAGGAGTGTCTCCACCTCCTGGGCAGCCCTACGAGGAGTGCCTCTAAGTGAGATTTGTGCAGCGGCCTCCTGGGCTTCAGCGTGCACCTTTGACCGATTTTACAGGGTCAATGTAGCTGCTCACCACGCAGTGGCTGCAGCTGTTTTTCAGGAACCCTCAGTCCCTTCCTAATAGGTGGGTACAGGATTCCTCGTGACTACGTTGGTAATAGTCATCCAGTGTTAAGCACTGCCTCTGGCGGTCAGTAAGAATGAAATAGAACGAGAGTCCCGTATGTAACTACGGTTCTATGAATTCTGGATGACCGCCAGAGTTCTCCGTCACTCGGAATCTTGCGAGAAGATTCTGAAGGGACATCTTGGAGAGTGACGTGGCCTTATATAGACGGGCGGCCCGACGTCATCCCCGGTCACGTGTGACTTTGTTGATATTAAATACTCGACCTGCGCATGCGCGATGGATAACATCCAGTGTTAAGCACTACCTCTGGCGGTCATCCAGAATTCATAGAACCGTAGTTACATACGTAACTCTCGTTTTCCTCTATCATTAACGTTGTTTCTAACCACACGGGAGCCGCCATTTTTCCATTCTGTTGTCAAAAAGCAGCCTTCTCATTGGTGTAGCATGATCACGTGTCGAACCGTGGCACGGCTCCCGACAAAAAACTAACCACGACTTGTTCTTTTTTATAAGCTAAAGATTGTGTAGATGCCAGTGAGTGGAACGGGATTCATTTTCTAAAGGACTTTTCGTGCTTCACCTTGCGGCCTACTAAGGGAAATCACGAGTCAGCCTCTTCTTCAACTTATCCTTTCTGCAACACAACAAAACAGTGACAATTAAGAGTCACATGAGTACCATCAAAAGCAGAGAGCGGTGGAGGTGTTTCAAGACATTACAGTAGGGCTGTGCAATTAATCAAATTTTTATCACGATTTCGATTCTTGGGTCAAACGATCTCCAAATTAATAAAATCGAGTTGGAAGTATTCTTTGGGATTTTTCCGTTGTCTGTGAGGTCTTGTGAAAGAGACGCACATGCACAATTCAGTCCCTCCCCCAGAGCATTCAACGCAGCCCCACGAGCTGTGTGTGTGTGTGTGGTGACCTTATTCAGAAAAAAAGCGCGAGGGCGATGGCAGAGGGAGGACAGCCGCGTTTACTCGATAAAAAGGGTCAAACGAGTTCTTTAATATGGCAACACTTCGGATTCGAAGAAGCCGACGAGGCACAGGCCCACATAATGTGCAAAATGTGCTACAATGTTATATCTGCACCCCTCGGAAACACGTCAAACTTGTTTAATCACCTAAGGCCCCGGCCACACCAACCCGGATAAATCTACAAATGCATAAATATTTATCTGTAAAATAATCGTGTGAAGAATCGTGATTCTCATTTTTTCCAAAATCGAGCAGCCCTACCTCTACAGAGTGTCCCCAGGTGGAGGAGGGTCCTCAGACACACTGACACACCTCCACACCTTCTGGTCCTCCTTAACCCAGGAGGACCTCCTCCCGGGGGTCTGGGTAGGGGGTCGGTGGTCCCCAGTGGGGGTCTCAGCGACTCTGTGTCGGTTGTAGAAAAAAAGAAACGGCGCGGGAGGGGAGGAGCGCGTGCACACACACAGACACACGCACACACAAATCGTAAACACACACACACACAAACTTCACACACACACACACACACACACACACACACACACACACACACACACACACACACACACACACACACACACACACACACACACACACACACACACACCACACACCACATACACATACACACACACTTGGTTTCCCAGAAATCACGTGACATGCGCTGAGAGGGGCGGTTCAGCTCATTAACTTCCTCATCTGACGGTTCGTCGCAGAGAGGAGCCTTTCTTTCTCCGCTTTGAAAAACTTTCACATGATTAATGTGTTTTATCAACACTTTAACCTCAGTTTCTTCCCTTACATTTATACTTCCATAACTTTTTACCGTATGGGACGGAACATATTTTCTCCAGTCTACTATGGATGAGGAGAGAGTGGAGGGGGATCCTACCTCTAAGACCACTCTGTCTGGGGAACATGGCCGCCGGAGCAAAGCTAAGAGGTAAGAAGAGGATCTCTCTGTCTGTGACTGTTGTCCATCTCAGAGCTCAGCAGTGATACATCATGACTCCATCATTAGTCTGAGTAAAAGCTGTGTGTGTGTTGAAGCCCAGAGCAGCAGGAGACCTCAGGTTGATCAGTCGTATCGTAATGTGACTCTGACGTCACTCTAGATCCACAGTCGTCGTATCGGCCACGTTTAAAACACAACGTGAACAGACAGACCAGATACTCAGGAAGAGCAATACATCTGACCTGAGCAGTAAGGGCGTGTTCACACAGGCAGTTTTTTTATATTAAAAAACACCTGACCCGGGCGGTTTTTTGCCAACTAAAAAACTGACAGGGTGGTTTTGTCAAGTTCATTCTCGAGCAGAATGTTCTAGAGCCAACGTTGCAAATCAGTTACCGCATCAAAGTGGTTTGACTACGCTACAGTGTCAGTTACAATGTCGAGGATGAGAAAATTAGCCCTTGTTTTGGCGTTAAATGACAACAACGAGGATAACGATGAACCTTCCCGTTTGTGGGTGCATGACATAAACCGGGGACGGCAGCAGTACGGGGCGTTTCATAGTTTGATTCAGGAGCTACGGTTTGATAATGCACGGTTCAGTGCATATTTCAGACTCGACAAGAGTCAATTTGAAACCTTGTTGCGCATCGTTGCGCCTTCAATAATAAGGCAAGACACCCACATGAGGCAAGCCATCAGTCCAGAGGAACGACTCAGCATTTGTTTAAGGTAAATCCGCAAATATATTTATAAAAAGGATTATGAAATCAGACGCATGTCTCGTAGCTTATTTTATTACTAGTAACAAGCAGGTAGTAGGTTACCTAGCAACAGGTCTAATGTAAGCTATGTTGTCTTGCCTCCCATACTCTTTGGTGTTGCAGAGCTTGTTCTCACCTTTTCAGCATACGTAGGCAAGGCAAGGCAACTTTATTTATATAGCAATTTTCATACACAAGGCAGACTCAAGTGCTTCACATATAAACATTGTCATAGAAGAAGAAATGGGTAAAATAGAAAGTTAAAAAGGCATTTTAGTATTAAAATAGAATATAAAGGCAAATTTAAAAAAGCTTTTTAGAAAGTGCAATGTATTTAAGATTTAGCAGAAAGCTAAAGCAAACATAAAAGTCTTCAGTCTTGTTTTAAAGGTGCTCAGAGTAGGCCTATTTTATATGCATAGCGTCCCTCGCTGGACAGGATGTAGACTGCTAGCATTACCTACCTGACTGTCAGGCCTGCAAATGAAATAGAAACTGCTATCTAACTGCTAACGGCTACAATCAAGATCAACAGGTGTATGCGTGCTTGCTCAATTGTTTCAGACTAAACTAAATATCACTCTTTGGGCAGGTATCTGGCAACTGGCGATTCATTCCGGTCCATCGCTTTCGCCTTCAGGGTGGGTGTCAGCACTGTGGCAGGCATAGTTCATCAGGTCTGCACAGCTATTTGGGATTGCCTCCTGCCAGATTACATGCCTATTCCAGACAAAGCAGCGTGGAGAAAGATAGCCACTGGATTCCAACAGCTGGATTTCCCCAACTGCCTAGGGGCAATGGATGGGAAACACGTAGTCATTGAGGCTCCTCCCTCCAGTGGCACTCTTTATTACAATTACAAAGGCACTTTTTCCATCGTCCTTCTGGCTGTAGTCGACGCCAGGTACTGTTTCAGGCTTGTTGACATCGGGGCCTATGGAAGAAACAGTGATGGGGGAACCCTCTCCTCCTCCGCTTTTGGTACTGCCCTACGGCAGAACACATTGGGTATCCCGGATGACTCCATCCTCCCAGGGGCAGAACATCTTGGCCCGATGCCTCATGTGTTTCTGGCAGACGAAGCCTTCCCCTTGCGCCGTAACATCATGCGCCCATACCCTGGCTACAACACTGGAGAAAAAAAAGTGTTTAACACCCGTCTCTCTCACGTGCGCAGAATGGTCGAGTGTGCGTTTGGCATACTGGCATCCCAATGGAGAGTGTACCGTCGGGTGCTGTGTGTCTCTCCAGAAGTGGCAGAGAACGTGGTAAAGGCCACCTGCATGCTCCATAACTTTCTGAGGTGGGATGCCAGCACTACAATACCGGCTAGGTCATCTTCTGGAACATCCACAGCTGAGCCATCACAAGGTCTCCAGAACGCACCTCGCCTTGGCACCAACAATGCTGGCAGAGATGTTGTGGCAGTGAGGGAGAAGTTTGCTCAGTACTTCATGTCTGAAGCTGGACGAGTTCCCTGGCAGGATAACATCTAGGCACAAACATATATGTTTATTTATGTTTACATTTATTTATTTATTTATATATATTTATTTATTTATATTAATCCTCTATACAGTTCTCTACATTTATCTTTTTATTTTACTTGAATCCTGTTTTACTTCTATTATTATCTCTACTTTCTATATTAGCTAAGAGTTTATTGTTTACTGTTTTTGTTTACTTTTTATAGTTAGTTAGTTAAGAGTTTATTGTTTATCTTATATTATTATAATGTTTACTGTTTACTTTTTATAGTTATCTAGAGTGTATTGTTTATCTTATATTGTATATAATTTAATATTGTGTTGTGTTTCTTCTGTAAACTACTGGACAATCAATTTCCTTGAGGGAGTCATCACAAAAGGATCAATAAAGCCTAATCTAATCTAATCTAATTTCATCACAAACCAACATACCTCGCTCCGCTTGCCAAGGGTGCAAGACGAGGGTAAATTGAGAGGGAAAAGTTGCATTCACCGGACATTCATGGGTCAGCCGTTAGCTTGCTTCATACGCTATTCACAGACATAAAACGGCATAGAAATGCGACCGGTGTAAGACAAATGAACTATAAAACTTACACACAAAATGTTTCAATATGAACCCAACATTTATATAACCAAAATACAGGCTTTAAGACATATTAACTTACGTCTTCGACGCGACTACGCGCGAAACACGCATCGCCGTGAATGCTGCTGTGCGCCTCTAAAAGGGTACCGGGTGAGACGTAAACAAAAGGTTCCGGGGCACAATACAAGTGGATACACAATAGGTCCGTTACATAGGCCTTAAAAGAACCAACCAAACCAACAGCTCTTTTAAGAGCTACCCAAAGCTTCTGCTTAAAAGCTATTCCATTTCATCACCAGCAAACACCAGATGATGTGGTGAAGTTGAAGTTTTCTCTGAATCTTGGAAGCAGTACCACACCCATGAACGATAAAGCTGACATAAGTTTAAATATTTTTTTTATACCTAATAGAAATTGTGTGGCTCCTATGTATATCAAAGTGGGTATTGTAGTGATAAAACAAGATAAAATGTTAAATCTCCTTCAGAATATCTAATGTAAAGAAAGAGGTACAAAGCAGATGTTTGTGTTTAAATGTAATAATTTAATTTAATAATTTAATTTATTCTCCAAACTCGATGTCATAAAACAGGGACTGCATTCTACACTTTAGCAATGCCTGTTTGCGAGGCTCCAACCTTGCCAGTGTGGGTGCAAAGCTCAATAGGAAACGCTCATGCTCATTCTCCTCTTTCGCAAGGGCACTGAGGACCTGTTGCTGGTAGGGGGTTATGGTCGCAGTGGCCTGCCTCTTCCTCCCTCTTTGTACTCTCATGGGCCCGAATTCCTGCTGCTGTTCTTGTTGAGGTGGTTGTGGGGGTGGAGATGGAGAGGGTGGGGGCCTAGATGAATGGGGTGGGGGCCTTGATGAACTGGCATTTAAAGAACCAGGCCCAGGTTGACTACTGATTGTGTCATCCAATGTAGTCTGTCAGGTAAAGGAAACACGGGACAAAACACAACATTACACAAAGCATAATTTTTTTTAATTTTTTCCTTCGCAATCCACAGGATTAAACACAGGACATAGTCATACAGCTGATAAACTTCACTCGTTTGATTTAGCCTACAATTATGAATTGGCCTGTTCATCATGGCACATTAGCTCAATCTCATCTAGTCTTACCTCATTGTTTTCACACATTGCATTAAAAATGCTCTCTGCTGTCTGGCTTGGCTGGTCGAAGTTACTAATTGTGAGCCTTTCCTGGACATAAGGCTCCAGGAAAGATAGAATTTTTACATATTTCCAACTGTGTTTATGTCCTCCCTCCGATCCACTCCTCCTCTCCTTCATTTCCTTTCTTTCTTTGCCGTACTTGCCTCTAAGGTATTTCCATTTGTCACGGCAATCCTCCCCTACAGTGAATAAAAGTAAACAACAGGCTAGGATTAAGCCCTACCAAGAATTTCTCTATCAGCTACTAACGCTTTCGCGTTGTCCGTATCAACAGCCCTCAGCTCAGCTGTGCCCTCAGCTGTGCGAAAGCAGCGTCCCTAGCAACCGGACATCTTTGACATCGAGCCGATAAAATCTTCCTAATAACTATAAAACTAAAGATCAGACACAATCACTGACTAAAGATTATGCAAGTAAAAAGTATATTTCTCGCTAGAAATGTTATTAGAAACACGTTTAACGGTGATAACTGGATAGTTTGTTAGGTGAGCAGATAAACATTAAAATTAATACTTACACTTATGTCCCAAAATCCCACCGATCGTCCTCCAGATACTCTCCTTGTGATAAATGTTGTGGTATAATTTGTTGGTCATGTCATACAACTCAACATGTTCACTGACAAGAACAACAAGTTGCTCCGTCGGGAAAGACGTCTTGGTTTGGGTCGCCATTCTTGAATTTCCAACGTTTTTCCTAGTGACGTAGGTTCTCGTTCATTGGTCAGCTGTCAAAAAACTGCCTGACGTCGGGTGCTTTTTCTTGGCGAGTTGAATTTATCCCAACTTGAAAACCACCCAGAGCAGTGAAAAAAACCCGCTGGCAGCGGTGTTTTTAAAAGCACCCAGGATGTTTTTACAAAAACACCCTGTATCATAGGAATATAATGTAAAACATCCACCCGCACCTGAAAAAAAAACTGCCTGTGTGAACACCCCCTAAGGCTCCCCTGAGATGAACAGGGTTCTGTCTTTGTTCTCTACTGTGTTTGGCCTACATGCATTGACTGCTGTCTATGATCAAGATTGACGGTAGAACAGTGACCTCCATTTGGTCATTGGCTGTTCTTAATATGAGAGAGGGAAAAGATAACATGCTTAAATTAGACTATGACTTTGACAAAGTTTGGTACGTCATTGTTGATCAAACAGATTTATAATTATTTGATTCTAGTTCAAATTATTAGGTTACTTAGAGCCATGAATAACAGCTCAGTAACAAGTTATAATATCTAATTAAGATAATTCAGGACATGAAAGCTTGAAGCAAGTGAAGTGCTCTCACCTTAATACTGCCTTGTAAGAAGAATTATCGTGTGTGTGTGTGTGTGTGTGTGTGTGTGTGTGTGTGTGTGTGTGTGTGTGTGTGTGTGTGTGTGTGTGTGTGTGTGTGTGTGTGTGTGTGTGTGTGTGTGTGTGTGTGTGTGTGTGTGTGTGTGTGTGTGTTGAAGCCCAGAGCAGCAGCAGAGAGTAGACTCCCCTGGACCCAGCTGTGTCTCCATGAAGAGTGACTGGTCTATGGATCCACCTTTGACCTTCAAAGATGGAAATCACCAACCTTCTAAGCAAAGGTGAGGATTCAGCCAAGACATCAGGGCTGTTCAACTGGTGGCCCGCGGATCATCTTGATCCGGCCCGCCGATCATTAATCCGAACATAACAACGTCCGATCACAGGACCACTTGGTGCTGGATTGATTCATGGCTGAGGCCGTTTATTCTGCTGTTTGAATCGTATGAATCGTTGAATCGTTTTCTATGTTAGCTAAACGCATTACGAATCAACACTCACAGTATGAAGGGTACTTAGTGTGTTCTTATGTCAACATGTTAGTGCTTAAATGCCATTCTAGCTGCTTTCACTCATAGACGTACAGTCCGCTATTAGCCCGCTATTCTCCTGACGGGCCGTGTATGTCAACGAAATATCCTGACATTGAACTTCGTGAAAAAAGACTACCCCTGAGGTTGTATTTTAACCGACGGAAATGTTAATTACCTTGTATGTGAATGAGCAGTAGAATGTCGGCATTTCACACCATTTGAGTGGGCGTGTTGTATGTTGAGTGGCACCCTAAACGATAATCAGCCTGTTACCTTTTGTTCGCAGAAGGGTTTAAAAATATTTTAATGTTGGCACTGATTTTCATAGTCATTTGTGGTGAACGCGAAATGATGGGTCTTATAGATCCCCCTAATGTACACATCACACAATAAATTACAATGCATGAGTTCACAGCTGCACACGTTTATAGAAAATGTATATTTTTTATTATAATGTTACACCTTTCCTGCTGTGGGCTCCCAGACCGTAGTCGAGGAGCACAGGGGAGACGTTCCCTCCAGGGCCGATGTTCTCTCGGGGGGAACACCCTTCACTTTGACCGGCAGTGGGTCTGCTTATAGGTCGGAATGTGGTCGGAATGAAGCGGCCACCGATTCTTGACCGGCTGGGTACTTTATTCTAAGGCCCCGTCCACACAAAGCCGATTTCATGGCGAAACCCCAAAGGTCTTGTACGGTTCGGCCTTCCGTCCACACGAAGCCGGCGAATCCGCTGACCGAAACCGTACATTTCTGAAACCACCCTCGGAGGTGGTTTAAAATCTACCCGGTTTCGTTTTGGATTCGTGTGGACACCTGAAACCGATTGAAACCGTAAACCACGACGTCATCGCCCCACCCCTCGACCCTCCAGTCAATGACCGGAGTCTCAGAACTCACAACGACAAAGATGATGGCGGACTACAGGCTTGTAATCGTTCTGCAGTAGATCATGGGCCTGTACTACGAAGCTTGATTAGAGGGTTAGCGAGGTATGTTGAGCTGAAAGCCTGGGTTAGCTGTACCACGAAAGTCGATCTCTTTAAGCGTCGCTGTATCACCATGGTGACTTATGCTCGCAACCAAACCTGGTCGGGAGCAGCATTTCGGCTTAGTCTAGCCGGAAAGGTAGGTCCGAAAGCTACTTAAATCGGCGTGCGCAGCTTCCTAGCCCCTCATCCGACAATGGCGTCACCATTTGTGGGTGTTCCCGTCATCCCGTGGACCTCGGCGCACTTATCGTACAGGCGTCTCTCCGGAGACAGAGGGTTTTTCGCGGGACAGAACTGATCCCTTGGCATTGTCTGACGATATTCTTTATGAGAGACACAGATTCTCATCAGAGGGTATTCATTATTTGATCTTCCTTGTTGGACCGTATGTAGTCAATGCTACACAAAGAAGCCGTGCACTTACTAGCCGCGTTTACATGGACACATCTGATCCGCATAGATTTCTATGCGGAATAGAAAATGATCATATATACGCCTCGTTCGGAATACAATTATCTGTTCGGCATATAATTCTATGCCGAATAGAAGAGGTGGTGTAGTCCGTTTTAATCGACATGTATACACTTATTCCGAACAGATTGGGGTTTAACTTAGAGCAGCTGCAGTAGTTCGCATTTGGTCCACTGAGCTCCGTTGGTACTTTAATGCACACCGAACTTGACCGCTGTCAAGGAAAGTGGATTTATTGCCTGATTCACGTCTTTGTTCGTAAGCAGTCCAGTAAGCGTGTCCGGTTGCTAAGCGACGGGACATGGGTGTTTATTAATGACGTGTTTGCGTATCATAGTGTCCGCGTGCGTCCGAGATAACTGTAAATTAGTAGGCTACTACTAGTACTTTTGCAGGCTGAATGTTAAAATACTTCTTAACTTAGAGAGACCACTCTCTCCCACCAGTCTTGGCTGCAGACTCGCATTCAAATTTCTTGCGGCGGAGGTGGGGGTAAATGTAAAGATGGGACGTAGCTGTGCTGTACATAGGTGCAGGTGCATAGGTGTGCACATTCAACGTACATTAACCTATAGTCAAGTGCCGTGTTGTCCATTATCCCTTATATAACCGCTATGTCAGTGACACAATTAGGCCTAGGCATTTTTTATTCTACAAATTCATATTATAGCTGTGAGAATTGTTAAGAAAAATCACCTCAATAGTTGTAAAACCAAATCATAGGCTAGATTCACCTGAAATTATTCAAATGGATGCTTACAACTTACCACATTGAATAATATTTTTATATTTATTTTTGACTTGGCCCCAGTTTCGTAGGAGCAAACATGGGGCCCCACATATATGGGGGTAAAAGGGATGATGATACATAATATTTTTTAGACAATATGCAGAATCTTTTCACTTACAAATTAACACGGTCGGCTATTTTTTGCCAGCACGCCACCCTAGCCATATTATGGGCAACCGTGTTCCCCTTGGCTGTGATTTGAACTTTGAATTCCTCGTAGGAGTTTATAATAATACACTGCTCGCCTTGGATGAAATACACTGCTCTCGCGTGATTAACTTTGCATAAGGGTGAGTCAAATGACGTGAGAAACGCCCCTTTTATGTGAACGCGCATTGAACCTAAAGCGGAAAACCTGGTTCAACTAATTGAATCTAAAGTGAGCTTCGTGGTACCATTTAATTTTGATTGCGAGTTGCAGCTCTGTCGAGCCAGGTTTTCCCAAGAAAGCCTGGGTATGTTCAGCGAGGTTCGTGGTATACCCCCAATGTCCCTTCTTGGGTTGCTAAGCCATTATTTATTGAGACTGTTGACTGACTGTTTGTTTGTGTTGTTAGTGGTTCGGGGGGCAGCCTTTATGCGCATGCTCGCCTCTTCTTATTATTTATTTTTCTTCTGGATTTCTGTACCAGAAGTAGTGCCCCTTATGGGCCTGGCATGTGTACTACAGCGTTTCTACAGATCTACCCGGTTTCGCTTGACTCCGTCTTTACGGAGATACTCCGGAACCGGATAGATCGAAACCGGAACGGTTTCGCCCGTTTCGGCTTTGTGTGGCCTTAGTTTCACTAACTTCACAGTATGCGGTTGCACAGACACAACCGGACTCGTTCATTACTTCACTAGACTGACACACGCTACCGCCCTCTCTCCTCGCTCGTCCAATCACACACTGCCAACAGTTAGCTGAACATTATAGGGTCCCGGCTTTCCATTCCCTGTTTTCTCAGTTAAACACAGTAATCAACTACATTTGTCCCAATGTTTGTTACATGTGAAATGAAGCAAATAAAAATATGTTTTCTTACTCCGGTAAAGCAGTCGTTTGCGAAGCCTTTCTTCTTCGTCGTTTCTTCTTTTTATCTCTAACTCATGCTCCAATCTTTCATTGATCGATGCAGTTGTTGTGGATGCAACAGAATATGTGATGCATCGCTGCAGCAACATTTAAGATGATCGCGATGAGTTTAGCCCGTTCTGCCTCCGTGCTGTCTGGGGTCAAACCAAAACAGAGAAACCTCTTAGACCAGACGTTCTCAATCTGTGGTACGCGTACCACTGGTGGTACGTGAGCGCCCTCTAGTGGTACGTGGAGTATGAACGATTTTTTGAAGCAATTTTTTGAAGTTGAAGCAACCGTTAAAAAGAAAATGTGCATGTACCCATCATATGCAATGATCTTAAACCTGCATTGACTAACTGCTGTGACGACGAGTAGGGGAAGCAAAAATATAGCAAAATCGCCCTGTGACGAGACGTTGAAGTCTGCCTTCAGAGGCCAGACATTTCTGGACTTTTGGATGCAGCGACGCAGCGAATATCCGGCGCTTTCAGACAAGGCTGTGCGCTTTCTCATTCCACTCGCGACCAGGCTTCTCTTGGTCGCAAATGGTCGCAAATAAGAGCGATGACTACTGTCATGTCATCGCTCTTAATTGATCCCAAAAAACGCAGCTGATCGGACGCATCACACGATTCGGAGGCATGCATCACATTTAAGGATTTTAAAAACTGATTCTTATTCTTTTTTTTTCAGAAATGCATTCGGAAGAGAAGGGAGACTAGCGTTGCTCACGGGTTGGAATGAAAGGGAGAAAAGGGGACAGAGTTGCCTGCGGAAGCGATGTCTGAGATGCAGAGACTGGTTCACGCTACCAGTGTCAGTTTCGTACGGTGTGGAATGAGAGCTTGTGAAGGCACTATTGCGCAAGTACGCCTGCGTGCTTGCGCAATAGCATACTGCCCGAGAAGGCAGTATCGCTGTCAAATCTGTCCCTGGGAAAAGTAACGTTGCTTGCGCCAAATTGAAAAAGGAAACCGCTATAATGAAGTAGCGGTAATATTTCCACATTAATTGATAAAATAACAGGGGATGGGA
The DNA here is from genome assembly GCF_031168955.1 of Gadus macrocephalus. NCBI lineage: Eukaryota > Metazoa > Chordata > Actinopteri > Gadiformes > Gadidae > Gadus > Gadus macrocephalus. The sequence goes on from NC_082402.1 coordinate 19,459,142, forward strand.
AGTTTCAGAAGGGGGATGGCTGTTTCAGAAGGGGGATGATTTTGATCATTTTGATTCCAAAGGGGGATGCCATCCCCCCTCATCCCCCCTCATCCCCCCTCAACTCGAGTGCTGGAAGCAGGTTGGATACTGAACCAAGTCTGAGGCTAAAGCAAACCTCAATCGACCCAGACATCACACCCCTCTCACGAAGCATGATAGGCCTAATTTTCAATGTGTGCCTGAGTACATTCTCCTTCAAACCTAAACATAGTTTATATTCTGACCTTATGGCACTTACTGCAGTATTTTTTAATACTGAATACGTTGTTTTTCTATGATACGCTTTCTTACTCATGATAGTTTGATTACAGTGTTTTCGCAGTACACATGATTTCTCTCTTTGCTGTGCATGATTGCTTATAACAGGATTGTTTGACTCCAGTATTTAAATATTCATGTTCAATTCTTTGAATGTTTTGATGCAGTACAATTTACCTCACATGATTGGTTGACTGCAGTTGTTAAAATTAATATTCAGTGCTGTGAATGCTTTAATGCAGTATACTTGTTAATAACCTCACTAGATTGACTGGTATGTTATATGCCAGATGATATCCCCATTTGCTGGGTAGCATTATTGAAGCAGTTGTTCAATTGTTAGTATTATCCCGTTGCATGTGTTTAAATACAATACATGAGTTATAGACAGTTGGTTGCTTCAGTCAAGTAAAGTTATGTGAATAATAAATCGTATTATTAATATTAATGCCTTCTGTGTAAACTCTATGTAGACTAGTTATAGGCCTACGCACTTTATTTTAATTCCGGTGGTACTTGGAGAGCCAAATCATTTCTAAGGTGGTACTCATGGTAAAAAGTTTGAGAACCACTGTCTTAGACGCCATAGTTCTAGCACTAGGCTCAGGCTACCTTCCACCACGTCTCTCCAATGTGACGTCATCGCTGAATGGTGTTAGAAAACACCCACAACTACCAAAAACGACTAAAACTGGCCTTTAACACTATTTTGGAGACATTTTATGAATGATATACATATTATGAGTATTCTATGTACACATTAAAGGAATGTTCCGGTTAACCTGTCACACAGCCTTTAATATAAGATAATTAAAAGATAACATACTTCAATTCGATTATGACTTTGACAAAGATTGGTACGTCAGTGTTGTTCAAACAGATTTAAAATTCTGGGATTCTAGTTTAAAGCATTGGGTTACTCTGGGAAAAACATATCAGTAACAAGTTATAATATTTAAGCATTATACACATTAAGGATGTGTATAGATATGAATATATTTTAATTAATTAAGGACTTAAAAGCTGGAAACGAGTGAAATGCTCTCCCCTCAAAACAGCTTTGTAAGAAGAATTATCTTGTCAGTGTGAAAACTGCATTGTGATTAAAAGGTGTGTGTGTGTGTGTGTGTGTGTGTGTGTGTGTGTGTGTGTGTGTGTGTGTGTGTGTGTGTGTGTGTGTGTGTGTGTGTGTGTGTGTGTGTGTGGTAGCCCAGAGCAGAGAGCAGACTCCCCTGGACCCAGCTGTGTCTCCATGAAGAGTGACTGGTCTATGGATATACCTTTGACCTTTAAAGATGGAAATCACCAACCTTCTAAGAAAAGGTAAGGATTCAGCCAATACATCAGGGCTGTTCAGCTGGAGGCCCGCGGATCATCTTGATCCAGCCCGCCGATCATTAATCAGAACATAACAACATCCGATCACAGGACCACTGTGAATGGTAGCTCTGCGCCGCAGTGCTACCATTCCGTAGCACTTTTATTTTTGACGCGAACCGTGTCAATTTCAACAGAGCAGATCGAGCCGGGCAGGAAGTGAAAAAGTGAAAGCCATAGACATAGAGCATCCGGTCAATTTTCTAAATAAAACACAATACTCAGCTCATGTAGCCTATCACAACTTCACATCAACATTACATCATGACCGGTGGCACCAGGTCAGCAGTCAATCAATCAAAGGGTCTCAGAGGGTCTGCAGGACGGCTGTCAGTGGCCAAGATTGACAGTTAAACACTGACCTCCATTTGGTCATTGTCTGTTCTTAATGTAAGAGAAGGAAAAGTTAACATGCTTAAATTAGACTATGACTTTGACAAAGTTTGATACGATAGTGTTGATCAAGCAGATTTATAATTCTGCGGTTCTAGTTCAAAGGATTAGGTTATTCAGAGTAAAAACATATCATAGGTTATAATATCTAATTAAGGACTCGAAAGCTTGAAACAAGTGTAATGCTCTCAGCTTAAAACTGCCTTGTAAAATAATTTACCTGTCAGTGTGAAAACTGCAGTGTGATTAAAAGGTGTGTGTGTGTGTGTGTGTGTGTGTGTGTGTGTGTGTGTGTGTGTGTGTGTGTGTGTGTGTGTGTGTGTGTGTGTGTGTGTGTGTGTGTGTGTGTGTGTGTGTGTGTGTGTGTGTGTTCGTTCCCCATAGAAACCAAGAGAGGTCAAAGGTGACCAGTGCTCAGTCTCTACAGCAGCATCAAACAGAGCTGATCAAGGTGTGTTAATGTCCACCAAGACGTTGGACTTCAGCTCTCCATGATCATTAGAAAGCATCTCTTGTCTAGCAGGACGTGAATGCAGGAAAGATGCTTTTGATGTCCTCGGTTAGTTCCGAGTAAAGTTCTCCATGATTTTTTTTCTGTTCCAGAGGGCTGAGGAGAACGCACACGCTTTTCTAGACAAGGAGCTGAAGAAGCTCTGGAGGGTTCTCTTCTCAGATTACCCACAATGCTCAGAGGGTCAGAGAGTGGAGGGGGAGGAGGTGGATGGTAAGAAGAAGGAGGAGCAGAGGAGGCGCGCCATAGAGGGAGTGGTGGACATCACAATGCTCTGCCTGATGGAGATGAACCAGGAGGAACTGGCCGACAAACTGTTGAGCGGTAAGAGACTCTTATCTTGAAAACAGAGAAGAAATACACATTTTGAAGAGCAGTAGGAGATTATTATTTGCTCTCTTCAGACTAAATTACATAATGTGATACTTATTCATTTCAAACTTCAATAAGGAGACAATCTTTCCTCTTTGTGGTTAAATGGTTTAATCCAGTATGTAGGGTTGTTGTGGGCTCTCAGCACCGTGGGTGCTAGGGCTCTCAGCACCGTGGGTGCTAGGGCTCTGAGCACCGTGGGTGCTAGGGCTCTCAGCACCGTGGGTGCTAGGGCTCGTAGCACCGTGGGTGCTAGGGCTCTGAGCTGAACTGAAAGAGACACCCTGACAACATTGAACATTGAACTCCCTCCTCAAAACACATGTGTTCCCACTGGCCTTCTCGCTGTAATGACCCCCTACCGTGGGTTCCCCTCATATCCCCGTTGTGCTGCTGTTCTTACCCCCTCCTACCTGGGTCTCCTCACTGCTGTTCTTACCCCCTCCTACCTGGGTCTCCTCACTGTTCTTACTCCCTCCTACCTGGGTCTCCTCACTGTTCTTACCCCCTCCTACCTGGGTCTCCTCACTGTTCTTACCCCCTCCTACCTGGGTCTCCTCACTGTTCTTACCCCCTCCTACCTGGGTCTCCTCACTGTTCTTACCCCCTCCTACCTGGGTCTCCTCACTGTTCTTACCCCCTCCTACCTGGGTCTCCTCACTGTTCTTACCCCCTCCTACCTGGGTCTCCTCACTGTTCTTACCCCCTCCTACCTGGGTCCCCTCACTGTTCTTACCCCCTCCTACCTGGGTCTCCTCACTGTTCTTACCCCCTCCTACCTGGGTCTCCTCACTGTTCTTAACCCCTCCTACTTGGGTCCCCTCACTGTTCTTAACCCCTCCTACCTGGGTCTACTCACTGTTCTTACCCCCTCCTACCTGGGTCTCCTCACTGCTGTTCTTACCCCCTCCTACTTGGGTCTTATGTCTTGTGTTGATCATGCTGTTGGCGATAGTTTTTGACCCTAGATTGATTTATGAATTGTAAGGCGACTTTGGGTGACATGAAAGGTGCCTTGAAATAAAATATTATTCAATGTTATTATTATTATTATTATTAATAATATTAAACATAAACTGCAGATCAACATCAGAATAACTCTGTGGAAGAGATGCAACACTATCTTGTTATATCAGCATGTAATTTTACACCAATTCATTATCATTGTTATTATCATTCGACCAATCATATCTTCGGGTAAAAACGAAAAGTCCTGAATGATTAATGTTAATGTGGCTTCATAACTTGTGGTCTGAGAAGCTGGTCGTGACAAAGACTGCATGTTACAGATCCAAAATGTTCAAGTCAAGTCAAGTCAATCATTGATATTATCATTAGACCAATCATAAAAGTCCCACTTTTTAAAATAAAGACCCACTACTTCACATTGCCGTTTAATACAGATTAAGATTTTATTTCATCTTATTCATTGTTGTTGCTAATATGCAATTTTAAGCCTTCTTGTTTTTTGTTTTTTTTATATTGAATTTGTGTACAGCACTTTGGTCAACTACTGTTGTTTTAAAATGTGCTATATAAATAAACTTGACTTGACTTGACTTGAACATTTTTGATCTGTAACATGCAGTCTTTGTCACGACCAGCTTCTCAGACCACAAGTTATGAAGCCACATTAACATCAATCATTATACTGCTGACCAACAGCAGAACAACTCAGTGGAAGTGATGAAACCCTGTCTTGTTGTATCAGCATAGCAAATCACTTTACACTGATTCGCTATCATTATTATTATCATTAGACCTATCAGATTGCTGTGGAAATAGTAGGCCTTAACATTTTGAATCTGTAACATGCAGTCCAGAGATGGAAATTAACTTTTTTGCCCACCAGCCTGTGGCAGGTAGATTTAAAAATCTACCAGCCACTCATCTTTTTTACCAGCCACTTTTTATGCGCTATATATTTTTTTAATGTATGCGTACATTTTAAACAATATAATAGTAACAATAGATTAGAAAAGTGTTTTTCATACACACCATTTTTTCCATCAGAAGTGATTCTTACTGTAAATAGGTGCTACCAAGGAACTGAGTTGAAAATGTTACACTCTTGCCGCATATGATAAACAATACACAGGTATCTGCCATGTTAATGTCAAAGGTGTTACGATGACAAGTTTGGGGATAATGATTCTATACAAAGTTTTTTCAATAAAAAACGAATTGACATATTAACAATAAAACAACATGCATGGCTTCACCATCATAAGTCAATCTAATTAGTGCCTGAATACAAATGTGTCCACAGACATGGTAACTAACGTATGATAGTAAGCATTATTGGCCCTTAACACTAATATTCAGAAAAAACACTGCCACAAAAGGCTATTGGCTTAAGCAATGCAAGTAGAGGCATATACTTGAACATTATACCCTGAACTTTTAAACATTGCAAACGGGCAAAAACATAATTATATATTTATGTGGCATTCAGTCCAATGCTGGAAATATATCTGAGGCATTCAGTAGGCCAATGCTGTGGTAAAGTGTGTAAAGTATGTCCAAGTGTTTCTTTCTGTTGAATAGATAGAACGTTATCAATCCCCTGTGGGAGAAATTTGTTAATGTTTGTCCCTATAAAACAATAATGGTAAAATAAAAATTACACGACGGTAACTGCATAAGTCAAACCGTCCAATCTGAAGGCTCTACTTAACCACGCCCCCTACTCACTTCCACCAATGCAAAGCGAACAGAACTGAGTAGGGGAGGGCGTAGCCTAACTAGTTTGTGAACGACCCAGAGAAACGCAACACAAATTCAATGTGAACATGTACGAGGCTTTAATAAAATCCCGGACGATTTTTAAATTCCGCCACACATTTTCTAAAAGTGTCTCAAAAAGAGGGCATGTCCGGGCAAAAGAGGACGTCTGGTTACCCTATGTACGGGAAACCCATTTGATTCCTGCCTGTAACACTGTTAAATAGCGGCCCAAATTGGTGAGTGCTATCCTGGTAATTTCTCTGCGTGAGAAATACGAAGTGTGGCGTGTGAGCGTGTGCATGGGTTGAATTGCGTGTGTCAAACGCCGAATGCGTGAGAGCCCTATTATCCCGGATGCCGGACAGTCGCAGTTCAGCAAAAGAGGCGCAGAAGAAGAAGGGGGCCGGATGTTGACAGTAATGGTTGTGGAACTGCGCAGCGCCGTATAACGAATGTATTAAACATGCAAATTTGATCTGACCTTACTGGAAAGTATTACCCGACACAGTGGCGGGTGAAGTGACACAATTCAACAGCCACCATACAAATCCACCCGCAAATGGCGGGTAGTGGGTGTTAATTTCCATCCCTGATGCAGTCCATCACAACCTGCTTTTCCGACCACAAGTAATGAACCCACAAAATATCATGAAGTGGATATTTTAACAGGAAATATTGACCTGGTTCCACTGATCACCATCCACTAACTGATGTCATCTGTTGTTTTCTCATTTAGGATCTGATGCTGTCGATTGCCAACATAAAATCAAGTCTAATTTGAAGAAGAAGTTCAGGTGTGTGTTTGAGGGAATCGCTAAAGCAGGACAGCGAACATATCTGAACGACTTCTACACAGAGATCTTCATCACAGAGGGAGGCAGTGGAGAGGTCAACAAGGAACATGAGGTCAGACTGATTGAAACAGCTTCCAGGAAACCAGCCAAGGAAGAAACACCAATCAGATGTGAAGACATCTTTAAACCCTTACCTGGACACGATCAACCAATAAGAACAATGATGACAACTGGAGTGGCCGGCATTGGTAAAACCGTCTTAACACACAAGTTCACTCTGGACTGGGCTGAAGGCAAAACCAACCTGGACATACACTTCACATTTCTCCTCACTTTCAGAGAGCTGAATTTACTGAAAGGGAAAGAGTTTAGCTTGGTGGAACTTCTTCATCACTTCTGTAATGAGACCAAAGAAGCAGGAATCTGCAGATTTGACCAGTTCCAAGTTGTCTTCATCTTGGATGGTCTGGATGAGTGTCGACTTCCTCTGGACTTCCAGAGAAACCCGATCTGGACTGATGTCACAAAGTCCACCTCGGTGGACGTGCTGCTGACCAACCTTATCAGGGGCGACCTGCTTCCCTCTGCTCGCATTTGGATAACCACTCGCCCTGCAGCAGCCAATCAGATCCCTGCTGAGTGTGTTGACATGGTGACAGAGGTGAGGGGGTTCACCGACCATCAGAAGGAGGAGTACTTCAGGAAGAGATTCAGAGAGGAGACGCTGGCCAGCACAATCATTTCCCACGTCAAGAAATCACGAAGCCTCCACATCATGTGTCACATCCCAGTCTTCTGTTGGATCACTGCTTCAGTTCTGGAGGACATCTTCAAAAAATCCCAGATCGAAGAGATGCCCAAGACCGTGACTCAGATGTACAGCCACTTCCTGAGGGTTCAGTCCATACAGGGGGACAGGAAGTACCATGGGAGGGCTGAAACAGATCCAGAATGGAGTTCAGAGAGCAGGGAGATCATTGTTTCTCTAGGAAAACTTGCTTTTAACCAGCTAGAGAGTGGCAACCTGATCTTCTACGAGGCAGATATGGCTGAGTGTAACATCGATATCAGAGCAGCCTCATTGTACTCAGGAGTGTTCACCCAGATCTTTAAAGAGGAGTGTGGGCTGTACCAGGACAAGGTGTTCTGCTTTGTCCATCTGAGCATCCAGGAGTTTCTGGCTGCCCTTTATGTCTTTATGTCCTTCATCGATACTGGTGTCAATCTGCTCTCAAAAGAACCACCAACCTCCAGGAAAGATAAGCTCCTCCTCTACCAGAGTGCTGTGGACAAGGCCTTACAGAGTAAGAACGGACACCTGGACTTGTTCCTCCGCTTCCTCCTGGGCCTCTCTCTGGAGACCAATCAGATTGTCCTACGAGGTCTGCTGGGACAGAAAAAAAGATCACTGACCACTCAGATTAGAACAGGTCTGCTGCGACTGACAGGAAGTAGCTCATGGACCAATAAGGGAACAGTGTCTTACATCAAAAAGAAGATAAAAGGAGACCTATCTCCAGAGAGAAGCATCAATCTGTTCCACTGTCTGAATGAGCTGAACGACTGTTCTCTAGTGAAGGATATCCAACAGTATCTGACATCAGGAAGTCTCTCCGGAAAACCTCTCTCCCCTGCTCAGTGGTCAGCTCTGGTCTTCATCTTACTGACCTCAGAAGAGGAGCTTGAAGTGTTTGACCTGAAGAAATACTCTGCTTCAGAAGATGGTCTTCTCAGGCTGCTGCCAGTGGTCAAAGCCTCCAAAACATCTCTGTAGGTTCACTAATAACATGTATTACTACACACACTACACAATATAAATACAACTGGAATATAAAGTTAAAATAATCTGAAAAAGATCTCTGTGGGTTCATTACCACATGTATTACTATTCTGCTCATAACAGAATAAACATACTAATTATAATAATATAGAAAACATCTCTGCATGTGTCCTATTAACGTGTAATATATTATAGTACACATAGTATTCAATTATACGTCTAATTATTTAGTTTTTTTTGTTAAACTAATAACATTCCTTCATTATTGAATAACTTAAAGATGTATGTTATTTTCATCACTGTTCCTTACATGTTTTCTTTATTTTGTGTGAAGGCTGAATGCCTGCCATCTGTCAGAGAGATGCTGTAAAGCTCTGGCCTCAGTTCTCAGCTCCAACTCCTCTAGTCTGAGAGAGCTGGACCTGAGTACCAATGATCTGCAGGATTCAGGAGTGAAGCTGCTCTCTGCTGGACTGGGGAATCCACACTGTACACTGGAAACTCTCAGGTCAGTTTTACCCAATGGTCAAACAGTTATACAACAAGGTTCATTATCAAAAGACATTGAACAGATTTACCTCCATTAAAGTGCCCACGTAAAGTGAAGCAGCATGCAACTGACACCCCCAAGCGCACAAAGGCTGTATTAGTTCTCGTGCTCGCAAAGTGTTTTCCTGATCGCTATGATATCAGACAGATCACAAGTTGTCAAAATTGACCATGCAACATCTCAGCCCTTAGGGTGTGACATGGGTTTTCCTCAACGAAGTGTCCTTGGGCCTTTGCTTTTTTCTTTTATACATTGAGGATCTCCCACAAGTGTGTAACTACTCTAAACTACTACTGTTTACCAATATGGTCTCTCACCACCAAGGAAGTTACTGAACCCATCGCATGGCTATACAACCGAGCTTTAAAGATCCACAGCAATCTTCCAAAATGGACACACCACTGCACTGCACTCACTCAATCACACGCTCTGTCCTTTCAAAATGTTGTTTGCAGTCATGCTGTCACATTTTATTTTAAACTCCAACACAGCGCCTCACAAACCCTCATCTCCCTCTTACCAACACATAACGTGCCCCAAGTGAGAGTCACTAGATCTGTCTCCATGGCCCTCCAGCCAGTGCCCGCATACAGTAACTGCTATGGGCAGAGGTCCTTCATCCATACTTTCACCAAAGTCTGGAATGGCATTCCCCATCACATTAGAGCATTACAATCCATCACACAGTTCAAAAAAGCTTATAAACTGGTACTCCTCAACACTGACTTATATAGATCACTGTCTGTGCTCAGTCTGCTGTCTATATGATTGTCCTACTGATGTCTGACGTGCTATGTCCCTGTTATGTGTTGTATGTAAATGTGATGTGTGATGTGCCTTGTCCCTGTCACATGTTATATATGCTGCGGAACAGGAACCCGCTGGAAATCAGCTATTTTACCGAGACAGGCCCCATATACAAAACATTGCTTTAAATAAACTAATAACATTTATTACAATACAATAAATAATATAAACTGCTCAAAAAAATAAAGGGAACACTTAAACAACATAATGTAACTCCAAGTCAATCACACTTCTGTGAAATCAAACTGTCCACTTAGGAAGCAACACTGATTGACAAACAATTTCACATGCTGTTGTGCAACTGGAATAGACAACAGGTGGAAATGATAGGCAATTAGCAAGAAACCCCCAATAAAGGAGTGGTTCTGCAGGTGGTGACCACAGACCACTTCTCAGTTCCTATGCTTTCTGGCTGATGTTTTGGTCACTTTTGAATGCTGGCGGTGCTTTCACTCTAGTGGTAGCATGAGACGGAGTCTACAACCCACACAAGTGGCTCAGATAGTGCAGCTCATCCAGGATGGCACATCAATAGGAGCTGTGGCAAGAAGGTTTGCTGTGTCTGTCAGCGTGGTGTCCAGAGCATGCAGGCGCTACCAGGAGACAGGCCAGTACATCAGGAGACGTGGAGGAGGCCGTAGGAGGGCAACCACCCAGCAGCAGGACCGCTACCTCCACCTTTGTGCAAGGAGGAACAGGAGGAGCACTGCCAGAGCCCTGCAAAATGACCTCCAGCAGGCCACAAATGTGCATGTGTGTGCTCAGACGGTCAGAAACAGACTCCATGAGGGTGGTATGAGGGCCCGACGTCCACAGGTGGGGGTTGTGCTTACAGCCCAACACCGTGCAGGACGTTTGGCATTTGCCAGAGAACACCAAGATTGGCAAATTCGCCACTGGCGCCCTGTGCTCTTCACAGATGAAAGCAGGTTCACACTGAGCACATGTGACAGACGCGACAGAGACTGGAGACGCCGTGGAGAACGTTCTAGTGCCCGCTGCATCCTCAAGCATGACCGGTTTGGCGGTGGGTCAGTAATGGTGTGGGGTGGCATTTCTTAGTGTTCCCTTTATTTTTTTGAGCAATGTACATAATACAGCAACAAAAAGTAATACTAATATAGAAAACGATTTTGAAACACTGCAAAACTAATGGACTGCATTTATATAGCGCTTTTCTAACCATTGGCCACCCAATGCGCTTTACACTATTGCCTCACATTCAGCATTCACGCACACATTCACACTCGCCTTGCTCAAGCACACCTCAACACTCAGCTAGGAGGAGCCGGGGATTGAACCGGCAACCTTCAGGTTACCAACCAACCCGCTCTACCTCCTGAGCTACTGCCGCCCCTTTACATCAACTTTCATATAGTTATACATTTTACACCCAATATGGAATAACCAAAATTTCTTCATTATGTAATAAGTTGTAGATGTAAGTTATTTTAATCACAGTTCCTAACCTGTTCTCTTTATTGTGTGTGCAGGCTGATTGCCTGTCATCTGTCAGAGAGATGCTGTGAAGCTCTGGCCTCAGTTCTCAGCTCCAACTCCTCTAGTCTGAGAGAGCTGGACCTGAGTACCAATGATCTGCAGGATTCAGGAGTGAAGCTGCTCTCTGCTGGACTGGGGAGTCCACACTGTACACTGGAAACTCTCAGGTCAGTTTTACTCAATATCTCAAACAGTTACACCACAAGTTCCACATCAGAGGACAGTTATAACCCAGCTTATAACTCAGGACCTGTGATGACCACATCCATGAGTTTGTATCATTGGAGATGTAGCACCTTGTTGTTTAGGTGGATATTCTAATACATCCATATGCCTGCAACCTTTCAATTATAAATATAAAATGAACTCAAAATATAGTACTATTGCCCCCCCACTGTCCCCCGTATACGGGACAGTGGTAGTTTAGAGCAGGGAGAAGTATAGGGGGTCTTTGGAGGGTCTTACCCCTAGCTGGACACCTCTGACCCCCTGAAAGCCTCAAAAGAATCATTTTGGAGGGTCTCTGGAAAGAATGATTTGAAACCTGCAGTTGTCAAACAAAACGTGTTTTAAAGCTTACTATATCCAGTACTCATTATTTAAATAGCTAATTCTTTACTCACAAATCTGAATAGGACACAGAATAACATTGTTATATTGTGTACCCAGTGAAGAGACGAACGCTTTAAAGCTCTATTCATTATGAACTAATAAATAAGGAAAGCCAAGGATTAATACTTGTTAATTGATAGTTAAGTCCAGCTGTATTTCAACAGCTGTAAGCAGTGGTGTAGTGGTTCTGGGAGAAGTGGGGATACTCTAAATGTCTTAAAGCGCCCTGTGTTATAAACAGTAACATTAGGGATACTCTTGCATCTTTAGTGCACCCATAAATGGGCCAGTAATGTTGTGACATTGTCACTTAGCTTCTGCTGCTTGGCCAGGATTGTCTTTGCATCAATCCTGGCCCACAGACTATAGGGTGAGACCACTACATTATTATGCATTCTGAGTGAACTATTGATGATTCCTTAGTCCATTCACACATGGAAATTGGACAACTACTCTCACCGTATAAGTAATCTATCGGCCAGTCGTTTATTTAGTAAACGACTGAAGAGCTGGTAAATTGTGAAAAATGCATTAAACTGTAATCAGAAAACGCGGTTATATGCTAGTATAGACCCTAGTGTATCTGTGGTATAAAGGCTGGAATGAATTTCAAATTATCAATATGTACACTGTATCCTTTAAATACTTCCATGGAACAGATGGGCAATGTGAATAATAGATACGTGTGGACCGATGGAGAGATAAAAGTTTTCCTTGCTCTCATCGAAGAAAAAAATATTCCAAATGTTTTAGATGGAAAACAACATAATTCCACTATATACCTAAGAGAGAGCATGTTATGAAAAGGATACGAGAAGTCCTGGAATGTGTGTAGTTTTCCGCTCCAACCACTTGATGGAAACACACTTGATTCAAATTTATTTTTTGAGAACATTCTAAAGATTCGCCTCACCTTTTAGATGGAAACATGACTAGTAAGGTGCACTTTAGAGTTGTTTAGTAAAGTTAAATAACGGATTCTTCTTTTAACTAAAGGTTATCTTAAATCTTTAGTTATCTGACATCTAAGTGTCATAATTTAAAGATCTACTGTATTGACATTTAGTTAAACTAATAAAACATGTCTTATGAGAAATTTCAATAAAAAAAAAAATCACAGTTCCTAACATGTTGTGTTTATTGTATGTGTGAAGGCTGACTGGCTGTCATCTGTCAGAGAGATGCTGTGAAGCTCTGGCCTCAGTTCTCAGCTCCAACTCCTCTAGTCTGAGAGAGCTGGACCTGAGTACCAATGATCTGCAGGATTCAGGAGTGAAGCTGCTCTCTGCTGGACTGGGGAGTCCACACTGTACACTGGAAACTCTCAGGTCAGTTTTACTCAATATCTCAAACAGTTACACCACAAGTTCCACATCAGAGGACAGTTATAACCCAGCTTATAATTCAGTACCTGTGATGGCCACATCCATGACTTTGGTATCATTGGAGAAGTAACACCTTGTTGTTTAGGTGGATATTCTAATACATCCATATGCCACAGAAACAGAAACATTTTGGATGGTCTCTGGAAAGATATAAAAAAAAATATTTGAAACTTGCAATTGTCACACAAAACGTGTTTCAAAGCTTAATATATCCAGTAGGGGTGTGCACGGGTACACGTGTACACGTTTAACCGGTTAGTGAATCATAACTATTTAGGAAAAATAGGTAAGCGAAAAACTGTAAAAAATAATAATTCGATATTTGTCTCAGCCATTATACCAAAGATTCTCTAGGGTCTATAGCATGGTTTCTCAATGGGGGCGTTCGCACAACCTGGGGGGGGGCGCTTGGAACGTGATTTTTTTAAACTAACTTAAACTTTTCTAAATATTTGGGTGAAAAAACATTGCATTTCAAGTACAAAATATATGGGCCTAATTAGGCCTCTGTGCGCGATCTGTTTTCGTGGTGCCCAAGTTGCCCGGGCCGCGGTGCCCGTGGTTCCCGGGCCATTCATTCATTCGTTCACGGGGCACGGCGGGAGTCGCGGGAGTGCCGTGGTCACGGCCGTGGTGCCCAAGGAAGACGGGAGACGTGGCCTCTCTCTCTCAAGTTCAAGTTTATTTCAAGTTCAAGTTTATTTTAGCCATTTCAACAGTATATAAAATACAGTTGATAAGAATTTGTTTTGGTATGCTCACATGTATTACACAGCAACATAACAACACAACATTACAAGACAGAAAGCCAAAACGGCACATAAATAACAAGGAGTACACACATGAAAAACACACAATGCATGGTTCGCGGAGAATGACAGCAGTAAAGTAGAGTACAGTGGTGCAAAAACTGCAAGTGAGGTAGACCATGAAGATCTTAAAGACCTTAAAGTGCTTAGTGCTTGTTCAAGTGGCGTATAGCTTGTAGATAGGTACTATCCCTAAAGCGTGTTGTTTTACGTGTGATGCTTCTGTACCTCCTCCCTGATGGTAAGAGTGTGAATAAGTGGTGTGCTGGATGAGAGGGGTCAGAGATGATCTTCCTAGTTTTCCTTGAAATTCTGGTGTCATAGTGCGAGCCTATGGTAGGCAGACTACAGCCAATGATTTCAGAGGCCCTGCGTACTACCCCAAGCTGTTGTTTGTCCTGGCTGGTAGCACTACCATACCAGACCAGGAGGGAGAAGGTGAGCACGCTTTCGATGGCTGCACGATAAAAATGGGTCATGCCTGACTTACCCCAAACTTCCTCAGCTGACGGAGGAAGTATATTCTCTGATGGGATTTGGAAATAATAAGACTAATGTTCAAGTTCCATGATAGGGACTGGTGGATAGTGGTGCCTAAGAAGCGGAAGGAGGAGACCCACTCCACAACTTGGCCATTAATGGAGATGGGAAGGTGCTAGCCTGCCTCTTTCCTATAGTCAATGATGAGTTCTTTGGTTTTGGTTGTATTTAGTATAAGGTTATTGTCTTCACACCACTGCACCAGCTGTTCAACCTCACTCCGGTAGGTAGATCCCTCCCCATCAGATATGAGGCCTATGACAGTGGTGTCATCTGCAAACTTTAACATTTTAACAGATGCAGAGTTTGATGTACAATTATTAGTGTAAAGGCACAAGGCAAGGCAAGGCAAGGCACAATTTTTTATATAGCACATTTTCGTACCAGGGCAATTCAAAGTGCTTTACATGAAAAATTAATAAAATAGGAAAGCGCATTTATACTCTAAAAGTGTACGTTTAAGTTTTGGATGTATATTTCAATAAAAGCTGAGGCGAAACAAAAATGTTTAATAATAAGACCATAAAAACCATGAAAACATAAAATCCCTAAAGGCAGAAAGTGTTTGCATAGATGAGTGAGGGGAGAGCTCTAAGGAATGTTGGGATGGAAAGACCTAGGCATAGGCGAGGGAGAAGAGGTGTGTCTTTAGCCTGCTTTTAAAACAGCTTGTTGTTGGAGCAGTTTTTGTGTACTCAGGTAAGCAGTTCCAAACTTAAACAGCATATGAGCTAAAAGCAGCTTCTCCCTGTTTTGTTCTGGTAATGGGTGGGATCAGGAGGACCCTTTCTTGGGATCTGAGAGACCTGGTCGGGGTGTAGTGCTGCAATAGGTCTTTCAGGTAGACAGGGCCAGTTCCATTTAGAGACTTAAAAACCAATAATAAAATCTTAAAATCAATTCTGAACTGAACTGGTAGCCAGTGGAGGTGTTTAAGCAGTGGTGTAATGTGGTCTGTCCTTTTAGCCCTCATCAGGATTCTGGCTGCCGCATTTTGGATCAGCTGGAGCTGTCTGATAGTTTTCTTGGGCAGGCCTGTAAGGAGACCATTACAATAGTCCAACCTACTGGAAACAAAGGCATGGATAAGTTTTTCGAGGTCATCTTGCGACATGAAATTCTTATATTTCGAGATGTGTTTTAGGTGGTAGTAGGAGGATTTTGTGATGGCTTTGATGTGGGAGTTGAAAGAGAGTTCACTGTCCAACTGCACCCCCAGGCTTTTTACCGTTGTTTTGACTAGGTAGCCACTGCAGGTCAGTTTGGATGAGATGCGGTCTCTGAGATCCTTTTTTCCAAAAACTATTATTTCCGTTTTCTCGTTGTTCAGCTGCAGAAAGTTAGTGCTCATCCAGTTTTTAACATCTTCCACACAGCAGACCAGTGTGCCCAGTGGGCTGAGGTCGTTGGGGGAGAGGGAAAAATAAAGCTGTGTATCGTCAGCGTAACTGTGGTAGGAGATCCGACGCTGACGAATGACCTGTCCCAGTGGGAGCATGTACAGATTGAATAAAAGAGGGCCTAAGATGGATCCTTGTGGGACACCACAGTGGAGGGGGGTGGGAGGTGATGACCAGTTGCCTATGGAGACAAAAAAAATAAAAAAAGATTTTCTAAAGAGAAAATAATAGAGGTGACAAGACACACCCTTGTGGGGCGCCGGTGTTCAGAATCCTTGGTGATGACACATTATTCTGGATTTTAACACACTGTTTCCTACTGGACAGGAAGTTTAAGATCTACTGACAAAGTAGAGCATTAACTCCTGCGGCCAGGAGAAAGTTGTACAGTCTGACAGGAATGATGGTATTGAAAGCCGAGCTAAAATCAATGAACAGTACACGGGGATAGGTGGACTTAGTGTTCAGATGTTGCAGAATGAAATGTGTACAAAGTGAAACTGCATCGTCCACTCCCCTATTAGCCCTGTAGGCAAATTGGTGAGCGTCTAGCGTGATGTACGTCAAGTACCTACAGACTAGGCGCTCAAGTACCTTCATAACAACAGTAAGTAAGTGCCACAGGCCTATAGTCATATAGTCTCTCTCTCTCTCTCGCTTTCGCTATCGCAATCGCTCTCTCTCGCTCTCGCTCTCGTCGCTCTGGAAGTTTAATCGGGTTTATTACAGTGATGGACAGTGCTGTTAGCCAATCAGAGGTGAGACATTTGCATGTCATGAATATTTGTATATTTTTTTCACCAAATCCGACTCAGAGGGCATTCATTGCTATTAGTGACCAACGCAAAATCAATGAAAAACGCTGCAATAACAGCTTTAAGCAATATAGCACGAGTGTGAGTGGGGTTGTTAGGTTATTAAAAAAAAATTATTGGGGGGGCACCAGAGGATCAGGGTAAGGTCAGGGGGGCGTTTGCTTAAAAAAGGTTGAGAACCACTGGTCTATAGCATATAACCGCGTTGTCTGATTACAGTTTAATTCATTTTTCCCAATTTACCAGCCCTCGTTTTGAAGAATAATCACCGCACCGTTCGTTTCAATGGGAATAGCGACTATACTTTGTCTATACTTTCAACATAAAGTGTACATATTTATAATTTGAAATTTGTCCCAGCATTTATACCACAGATACTATAGGGTCTATAGCATATAACCGCGTTTTCTGATTACAGTTTAATGTAACAGTAAGCTGATAACATCCTAATTAGAACCACAACTGCAAATGAACCACAGGGAGATAACCATGGCAACCGGTCAAACAAATGTTCTTTCTGCGATCATTCTGCTCGCGCATCCGCCGTGTTGATAAACAAATAATCCCCCTATAGCGCGACTGCGGTCCACTCTAAAAAAAAAGTTAAAGCTTCATTAATTAATAAAGAAACGGTTAACCGTGTACACGAAAAAGTAGGGGTTGTGTAAACGTTAACACTTTTTTGTAACCGTTCACATCCCTAATATCCAGTACTCATTATCTTAATTGCTAATTCTTTATCCACAAATATGGTCCCTTCAATGGACCAGGAAGTGCTTCATAAAAGGACCTTCTACGTCATCAAGGCAACACCACTTGTGTTTGGAGTAGGACGTTCACTAAGTGGTTGGCAGACTGGAAAAACACAGGATTTTACAGGTGTGTGTGTGTGTGTGTGTGTGTGTGTGTGTGTGTGTGTGTGTGTGTGTGTGTGTAGCTTGTCTGGCTGCCTGGTCACACAGGAAGGCTGTGCTTCTCTGGCCTCAGCTCTGAGCTCCAACCCCTCCCATCTGAAAGAGCTGGACCTGAGCTACAATCACCCAGGAGACTCTGGAGCTGCGCTGCTCTCTGCTGGACTGGAGGATCCACGCTGGAGACTGGACACTCTCAGGTATGAGGACAGCTCACCGCTCAGGGACAAAGTCTCCTACAAGGATTCATGCTGCTGCCAGATGAAGTGGTTTGAAGAGGCAGCATGTTGTGTAGAACGTGATGAGACGGCAGATGATGACGGTGAATGTTTCAACATGCTGCTCTCACTTTGTTTCCCCCCCAGTGTGGAGCACGGTGGAGTGTGGAGGCTGAAACCAGCTCTAAAGAAGTGTAAGTGTCTGTTTGATTCATCCCATGACACACACACTATTGAGATGGAAAGTCCATCCACACAGCAGGAAGTGAGGTCACATCCTACTGGGAATGAAGATGATGGCTGGCATCATGTATCTTACATATATTAATACTGTCCACCATCACAGTTAGACCTGCTTGTATAAAACCCAGCAGGTATTACAGGGGTGAGGGGGAGTGACTGGGTTAGGGGCCGGTGAGGGGGAGGGGAAGGGGTGAGAGAGAGGGGGCTGAGGGGGGGGGGGGGGGGGCTGAGGGGGAGGACTAGGGGGGAGGGGGAGGGGGGATGACCGGGCTGAGGGGGAGGGGGGGTGAAGGGGCTGAGGGGTGAGGGGGAGGGGGGTGACCGGGCTGAGGGGGGTTGAGGGGGAGGGGGAGGGAGGTTACGGGGCTGAGGGGGAGGGGGAGGGAGGTGACCGGGCTGAGGGGGGAGGAGTGTGGGGGTGGGGGGGTGAAGAGGCTGAGGGGGGGGACCGGGCTGAGGGGGGGCTGAGGGGGAGGACTAGGGGGGAGGGGGGGGGGGGGGTGACCGGGCTGAGGGGGGGGGGAGGGGGAGGGAGGTGACGGGGCTGAGGGGGAGGACTAGGGGTGAGGGGGGGGGGGGGGGAGGAGTGTGGGGGTGGGGGGGTGAAGGGGGAGGGGGGGTGACCGAGTTAGGGGCCGGTGAGGGGGAGGTGAAGGGGTGAGAGAGAGGGGGCTGAGGGGGAGGGGGCTGAGGGGGAGGACTAGGGGTGAGGGGGAGGGGGGATGACCGGGCTGAGGGGGGGTGAGGCGGAGGGGGGTGACCGGGCTGAGGGGGAGGGGGAGGGGGGATGACCGGGCTGAGGGGGAGGGGGCTAAGGGGGAGGACTAGGGGGGAGGGGGAGGGGGGATGACCGGGCTGAGGGGGGGCTGAGGGGGAGGACTAGGGGTGAGGGGGAGGGGGGTGACCGGGCTGAGGGGGGGTGAGGGGGAGGACTAGGGGGGAGGGGGGAGGGGGGAGGGGGGGGTGACGGGGCTGAGGGGGAGGACTAGGGGAGAGGGGGAGGGGGGGTGACGGGGCTGAGGGGGGGCTGAGGTTGAGGACTAGGGGTGATGGGGAGGGGGAGTGAAGGGGCTGAGGGGGAGGGGGAGGGGGGGCTGAGGGGGAGGACTAGGGGTGAGGAGGAGAGGGGGAGGGGGGGGTGAAGGGGCTGAGGGGGGGGCTGAGGGTGAGGACTAGGGGTGAGGGGGAGGGGGGCAGACGGGGCTGAGGGGGGGCTGAGGAGGAGGGGTGAGGGGGGAGGGGGGGTGAGGGGGAGGGGGGTCAGTGGGAGGGGGCTGAAGAAGAAGAGAGAGCAATCACAAAAAGAAAGAGAATAAAAAGAAGAAGAGCAGCCTGGATCCAAGGAGAGATGTTTGTTGTTGATGTTTTCATAACGTTATTGTTGAGGTGTGTGTATCTATGTATGTGTACATATGTGTATGTATGTATGTGTTCATATCTATGTATATGTACACAGAGCGCAGGGGGAACAGTACTAGTGATGATGATGATGAGGATGAAGAGCGGTTCAGCAGCTCATCATGTCTGGTTCTCCCTCAGATGCCTGTGA